>NC_092370.1:77047909-77219198 GCF_030028105.1 Mobula birostris
TTGCACTGTTTATGTGATTGTAATTATTTTTATTGTGAATAACATTTCTTTCTGAAATATTAAAGAAAGATATCTTCTGAGCAGAATGATCCTCCATGGCAGTCATAGAAATGTAGAGTCATACAGCACCAGCCCAACTAGTCCATGTCAACCAAGGTGCCAACCATGCTATTCCCATTTGCCTACATTTGGCCCTTAACCCTCTAAACCTTTCCCATCCATGTTCCCATCCAACAATCTCTTAAATATTGTTATTGTATTTGCCTCAAGCACTTCCTCTGGCAATTTATTCCACATAGGTAATAGCTTTTGTGTAAAAAGGTTGTCCCTCAAAGTTCCTACTAAATCCTTCCTGGCTCACCTTAAATCTCTAGTTCTTCATTCCCCAACCGTGGGAAAAGGACTGAGTACATACACACTGTCTATGTCCTGCAGAGTTACATACAGTACATCTCCATAAGATCACCTCTCAGTCTCCTACACTGCAAGCAATAAATAACCATCACGATTATTTACGGTCTTGCTACGATCTCACCTGGAAAACTGTGTGCAGTTTTGGTCTCCTTATCAAAGACAGGATAGGCTTTCCACTGAAGAAAGGCAACAAAGATTCATTCCTGGACTGGTAAGATGGATGAGGAACGATTGGATTGACCTTAAAGCATAGAACAGTACAGCCCAGGAATAGGCTCTTCAGCCCACAGTGTTATACCAAACTAATTAAGCTAATGATGTCTAATTAACTGAATCCCTTCTGAACAGAATTGTAATCAGGTTTATTATCACTGATTTATATAGAACATAGAACATAGCATAATAAATACCCTTTGGCCCTCAATGCTGAGCATAACTTTTAATCTACTCCAAGATTAATCTAACCCTTCCCTCCCTCATAGGCCTCCATTTTTCTTTCATCCATGTGCCTATCTAAGAGTCACTTAAATGTCTCTAATGTATCTGCCTCTACCACTGCTCCTTGCAGTGTATTCCATGCACTTACCACTCTGTGTTTAAAAAAACTATCTCTTACGTCCTCCCTATACTTTCCTCCATTCACCTTAAAAGTATACCCTCATGTATTCACCATTTCCAGTCTGGGGAAAAAGGCAATGGCTGTCTACACTGTCTATGCCTCTTATTATCTTACACACCCCCATCCAGTTGCCTCTCGTCCTCCTTTGGTCCAAAGAGAAAGACACTAGCTCACTCACCCTTTCCTCATAAGGCATGTAACTTGTTGGTTTGTGGCAGTAGTACATAGTTCTTTAATGCCAGAGTAGGCCAAGATTCAGAAGCCTGGAAAGGAGTACTTGGCAAACATGGTGTTGGGAACTGCAACGACAACGGGCGCCTTCTGTTATAGTTTTTTTAGTTATTGTTTTGTTATAGTTTTGCAGCAACTCACCATCACTAACACCATTTCCCAGCATTGGCACCTCATAGACTACATCTTGGTGTGCCAGAGAGACCTTTGGGACGACTTACTCACCCGAGTGATACCCAGCGCAGAGTGTCATACGGATCATCGTCTTGTCCGCTGCAAACTCAGTCTCCATTTCAAACCCGAGCCAAAGAGAGGAAGCGCTCCAAGGAAGAAGTTTCAGGTTGGCAACCTCTAGTCAGCTGAAGTGAAAGCTGACTTTCAGACGAATCTTCAGTCGAGGCTTCAGGATCCCAGTTTCCCCACAGACTCCTCTCCAGAAGTGCTTTGGGAACACCTAAAAACCACCATCCTGCAAACCTCTGTAGAAGTCCTAGTGTTTTCCACAAAGAAGAACAAGGATTGGTTCGACGAAAACAACCAAGAGATCCAAGAATTGCTGGCGAAGAAGAGATCTGCCCACCAGACGCACCTTGCTCAGCCGTCTTGTCCTGATAAGAAAGCAGCCTTCCGCCTTGTATGCAGCAACCTCCAGTGCAAGTTTCGAGAGATTCAGAACATGTGGTAGACCAACCTCGCAAAGAGAACTCAGCTTTGCGCAGACACCAGTGACTACAGAGGGTTTTATGAAGCCCTGAGAGCAGTGTACGGCCCTTCGCACCAGGTCCAGAGTCCTTTGCGCAGTGCAGACGGTCAGGCGCTCTTGACAAACAAGGCATTCATCCTGAACCGGTGGTCGGAACATTTCCAGACTCTCTTCAGTGCCAACTGTATGGTCCAAGACTCAGCAATTCATCGCATCCCACAACAGCCAGAGAAAACAGTACTGGACAAGATTCCAACCCTAGAAGAGACAGTCAAGGCCATATAGCAGCTGAAAAGTGGCTAGGCAGCAGGAGTTGATAGAATCCCACCTGAGATTTGGAAGCATGGGGGCCCAGTGTTACACACCAAACTCCATGAGTTCTTTGTCTGCTGCTGGGAGCAAGGTAAACTACCACAGGACCTCGGTGATGCAGTCATCATCGCCCTGTGTAGGAACAAGGGGGAAAAGTCCAACTGCTCCAACTACTGGGGGATAACTCTGCTCTCTATCGCAGAAAACATCCTCGCAAGAGTACTCCTGAACAGATTGGTGACCATCATTGCAGAAGAACACCTCCCAGACAGCCAGTGTGGCTTCAGAGCCAACAGGAGCACCAGCGACATGGTATTTGTTCTCAGACAGTTCCAAGAGAAACGTAGGGAACAGAACACGGGATTGTACGTGACATTTGTCAATCTTAACAAAGCGTTCGACACCGTGAATAAGGAAGGTCTGTGGCAAATCATGGGATGACTGGGATACCCCCCAGAGTTCCTCAGCATGGTCATCCAATCTACATGAAGATCAGCATGGCCAAGTCAGACACAAGAACGACCTCTCAGAACCCTTCCCAATAAGCAATGGAGTAAAGCAAGGGTCGGCCACCTTTTCGCTGCTGTGGGCTGGATCGTGTATTAATGAGCGGACAGTGGACCAGATAAATGCCATAAAAAACTTGAAAAATAAGAACTATCCATTTAAATACATCTAGTTATGTTTTACCTCAAATTAATGAATAACACATGCTAGAAAATCATTTGTGCTTAACCAAGGATACCAATTAGTAATCAAAGAACTCAGTTTAGTTGCAATTTATTTCAATTAAGGCATCTTTTGAATCTATTAAAAGGACACAAAGAATCTTTAAACATAAAATGTGTGAATATGATGCATTGAATGGTGGTAAATTAAGTATAATAAAGAAACAAAATTTTAATGCAAACAGTCGATAAATCAAGGTGAAACTTGATGCTGTTTGTTGCTTGAAAGCTTCTCAATATTGGGTGTCAGACTTGTTGATGCCAAGAGCAAGGGATTATCCAGATGGGCATCAGTCAACCTTGTTCTCAAATGGTTCTTGGTGTGCTTCATTTTTGAAAATAATTGCTCACACAGGTAAGTGCTGCCAAACAATGATGCCACCTTATTTGCATGGTCCACTAAGTTAGGATACTTCCCACTTGGATGAATATATTTTCTATAGAAGTCAAGCACTGACACATCCTCAGAATGAAATTTCGATCTCAATATGTCATCACATTGCATCTCAATCAATTCCATTTGAAAAATTTCTGATGCAGTGTCCACTTCCACATCAAATAGAGTAGCAAACAGCTTGAACTCATTTACATGCAAGCGAAAATCAGCAAAACGAGATGAAAACTCTTTTCTCAATTCTTAGACCTTTGTCTCATTTTCTAAGAAATTGAGACAAACTGGTTTCCCAGCTTGCTCGATGAAGAAGTAATCTGGTATCCAAGAGTCTTGGAAATTTCAGCTCTCAGTATCTCCCTTCCTGCGTTTTGCATTCATTGCCATTGGAATTTTTTTCTTCGATTTTATTTCAAAATGCAAGTTATTCAATAAGTATCATAGCACATGTAAGTATCTAGCTATTTAGGGAGGATTTCTTGTTAAAACACAGCGACGCTGTTTCTGTTTACAAATTTGAATGATCCCATCTGAAAACCTGTGCGTGCACGGAGAGTATCTAATACGTATTAATAAGGTAGTCTGCCTTCCTGTCATTCGTACATACCAGTGTTTGGTTTGGAACAAAACGGAACCTGGGGCCAGTGTAACAAGATGCCATGTATGTCCATCAGTATGGTCGCGTGAAACACTCAGAATAAGGAAAAATCGCTTGCAAGCTGGATAAGCATGGTATCCCAATATCTGCTTACGGGTCGGTCAAAATACCTTCGCGAGCCATAGATTGCCTACCACTGGAGTAAAGCAAGGCTGCATCCTTGCGCCGACTCTCTTCACCATCTTCTTCAGCATGATGATAGACAATAGACAATAGACAATAGGTGCAGGAGTAGGCCATTTGGCCCTTCGAGCCAGCACCGCCATTCACTGTGATCATGGCTGATCATCCACAATCAGTATCCAGTTCCTGCCTTATCCCCATAATCTTTGATTCCGCTATCTTTAAGAGCTCTATCCATCTCTTTCTTGAAAGCTTCCAGAGACTTGGCCTCCACAGCCTTCTGGGGCAGAGCATTCCATATATCCACCACTCTCTGGGTGAAAAAGTTTTTACTCAACTGTGTTCTAAATGGCCTACCCCTCATTCTTAAACTGTGGCCTCTGGTTCTGGACTCACCCATCAGTGGGAACATGCTTCCTGCCTCCAGCGTGTTCAATCCCTTAATAATCTTGTATGTTTCAATAAGATCCCTTCTCAGCCTTCTAAATTCCAGACTATACAAGCCCAGTCGCTCCAATCTTTCGACATTTGACAGTCCCGCCATCCCGGGAATTAACCTCGTGAACCTACGCTGCACTCACTCAATAGCAAGAATGTTCTTCCTCAAATTTGGAGACCAAAACTGCACAGAATACATATTACATATTACATAAGATGCTTGAAAGGGCCACAGAAGACCTTGATGATGAGGACAGTGTTTACAACCAATACCCACCGATGGCAGCCTGTTCAACCTGAGGAGATTACAGTCCCACACCAAGACACTGGAGCGACTCATCCAAGAGTCACTCTTCGCAGATGATGCTGCCCTTGTTGCCCACACAGAGACAACCCTTCAGCACATAACATCCTGCTTCCCAGAAGCTGCCGAGCTCTTCGGACTGGAAGTCAGCTTGAAGAAGACAGAAGTTCTCCATCAGCCCACACCTCAGGAAGTTTACCACCCTCCCCACATCACCATCGGTGAGGTAAAGCTGAAGAAAGTCCACCAGTTCAGCTACCTGGGGTGCACCATCTCGTCAGATGCCAAGATCGACAAAGAGATTGACAACAGACTGGCAAAGGCAAATAGCGCATTCAGCAGGCTGTACAAAAGAGTCTGGAACAACGAGCATCTGAAGGAAGGCACAAAGATCAGTGTGTACAGAGCCATTGTACTGCCCACCCACCTGTACAGCTCTGAGTTGTGGGTCACCTACCATCACCACCTACGACTCCTTGAGTGTTTCCACCAGCGCTGCCTCTGCACCATCCTCAACATCCACTGGAGTGACTTCGTCACCAGCATCGAAGTCCTCGAACAGGCGGAGGTCACCAGCATTGAGGCCATGCTGTTGAAGACACAGCTGCGCTGGGCAGGGCACGTCTCCAGGATACAGGATCATCGCCTGCCCAAGATTGTGCTGTATGGCGAACTCCCCACTGGCCACCATAACAGAGGGGCACCGAAGAAGAGGTACAAGGACTCCCTGAAGAAATCCCTTGGTGCCTGTCACATTGACCATTGCCAGTGGTCTAATCTAGCCTCCGATTGCAAGGCCTGGGTACACACTATTCACCAGTCTGTCTCCTCCTTCGAGAACGCACGCAGGGCTGGCATTGAGGACAAGAGGAGAAGGAGGAAGAACCGTGACACAGCAGCACCAAACCCAGAACAGAATTTCCCTTGCAGCCGCTGTGGCTGGACCTGCCTGTCCCATATTGGCCCCATCAGTCACCAGCAAGCCTGCAGCAGACGTGGGCAGCCCCCTTCCTAAATCTTCGTTCGTGAAGCCAAGCCATGAATGAATGAACATAGTCCTTATTCCTCCATTCCCCATGCATCCATGAGCTGATCCAAAACCACCTTAAATGCTTTTATCATATCTGCTTCCACTACTTCCCCTGGCACCCAGCACACTCTGATGTAAAAAAAAGTAATTCCTCCACACATCTCCTTTGAACTTCCTGTATTTTCTAGCATTTAAAATAGTGAGGGGACATCTCATTGAAATATGAACAGGTCTCTAAGGACTGGATATGAGGAAGAGGTTTCTCGAGGGGCTTATCTAGAACTAAGGTTGCAGACTCAAAATAAGGGATCAGCCATTGAAGACAGAGATGAAAAGAAATTTCCTCACCTATAGTGAGGTGAATTATTGAAATCCTTTACCCAAGAGAGCTGTAGAAGCTCAGTTACCAAGTTTACCCAGGAAGTGGTGGATATTTAGATATTATGGGAATCAAGGGATATGAGGTTAATACCAGAACATAGATTACGGAAGATAAAACAGTGTGACACACCACAAGTCCTTCACTCCATGATGTTTTGACGACCTTTCAACCTATTCCGTTAATGGTGACATTTTTAGCAATGTGCAGGAGGAACAGAGAGATACTGCCGTTCACGTCCATTAATCCCTCAAAGTTGGAGCTCAAGTTGATAGAGTTGTTATGAAGTTGGATGGTGTGCTGGCCTTCATTAGTCAGGGGACTGAGTTCAAGAGCCGTGAAGCAATGTTGCAGCTCTATAAAACCCTGGTTAGACCTCATCTGGAGTATTGTGTTCAGTTCTGATCGCCTCATTATAGGAAGGATGTGCATGCTTTAAAGACAGTGCAGAGGAGATTTACCAGGATGATGCCTAGATTAGAAAGTTCGAAGTAAATTTATTATCTAAGTATATATATGTCACCATATACAACCATGGGGTTCATTTTCTTGCATAATAATCCATCAAAGAATAATAACCACGAAAGAAGCAATGGATGCCATGGATGGACATATCAGAATGGGAATGGGAAGTGGAGTTAAAATGGATGGCCACTGGGAGATCCTGCTTGTTCTGGCGGACGGAGCAAAGATGCTCGGTGAAGCAGTCTCCCAATCTAGGTCAGGTCTCACTGATATACAGGAGGCCGCACTGGGCGTACCGAGCACTGTACATGACCCCAACAGACTCACAGGTGAAGTGTCACCTTACCTGGAAGGACTGTTTGGGGCCTTGAATGGCGGTGAGAGAGAAGGTGTGGGGGCAGATGTAGCACTTGTTCCACTTGCAAGGACCTGATGGCATGAACATCGATCATCCATGGCCTCCTCCACTGTCGGGATGAGGCCACACTCAGATTGGAGGAACAACACCTTGTATTCCGTTTGGGTAGCCTCCAACCTGATGGTATGAATACAATTTCTCTAACTTCCAGTAATGCCTCCGCCCCGCCCAACTTCACCATTTCCCATCCCCTTGTCCCTCTCTCATGCTATCTCCTTGCCTGCCCATAGCCTCCCTTTGGTGCTCCCCCTTTTTTCTTTCTTCCATGGCCTTCCGTCTCTTTCACCAATTAACTTCCTGGCTCTTTGCTTCATCCTTCCCCATCCAAGTTTCACCTATCGCCTGCCGTTTCTCTCTCCCCTCCCCCCAACTTTCAAATCTACTTCTCAGCTTTTTTTCTCCAGTCCTGCTGAAGGGTTTTGGCTTGAAATGTCGACTGTACTTTTCTCCATAGATGCTGCCTGACCTGCTGAGTTCTTCTAGCATTTTGTGTGTGATGCTCAGATTTCCAGTGTCTGTAGATTTTCTCTTGTTTGTCCATTGGTTGTGGGAACATTTCAATGATGGGGCAAATGAAGTTGATTGAAGTTATCTCCTTTGGTTCAAGAGATGGTTAAGGGGTAATAACTGTTCCTAAACCTGGTGTTGTGAGTCCTGAGACTCCTGTACCTTCTTCCTTCTTCCTGATGGCAGCAGTAAGAAAAGAGTGAGAGTTTGAGCTGGCTGTTATCCCTGATAATGGATGCTAATTTCCTGCAACAACGCTTTATGTAGATATGCCCAATGGTGACGAGGACTAGGCTCCACCCATTAATTTTTGTGGGATTTTAATTCAAGGGAACTGGTCTTTCCATACCAGGCTGTGATACAGCCAGTCAATATACCCTCCACCACACATCTAGAGAAGTTTGTCAAAATTTTTGATGTCATATCGAATCTTTGCAAACTCCTCAGTAGGTAGAGGCACTGCCGTGCTTTCTTCGTAATTGCACTTACGTGCTGGGCCCAGGACAGGTCCTTCGATAATGACAATGAAAGCATGTCTTATGAAGGAAGGTCAAGCAAGCTAGGGCTTTTCCCTTTGGAGAGAAGGAGAATGAGAACAGATTTTACAGAGGTGTACAAGATGATAAAAGGCATAGATTGAGCGGACAGCCAGAGACTATTCCCAGGGTGGAAATACCAGGGAGAGATAGGCACATGGGTGAGAGAAAAATGGAGTGTTATGTAGGAGGAAAGGGTTAGATTGATCTTGGGGTAGGTTAAAAGCACAACATTATGGGGCAAAGAGCCTGTTTGTGCTGCACTCTTCTATGTTCCGTGTTCTATATGGGGCCAAAACTACTCACAATCTGAAAAGGAGATTCAACAGGATGTTGCCTGAATTGGAAGATTTTAATTGTGGGGAAGAAATTGGATTATCTGGGCTTGAACAAGGTTGAGTGTTTTGCTGATGGAAGTAATTAGATTATTAGAGCTACGTATATAAAGTAGATAGTCCAAAACATTTTCTCATGCTTTGAGTATCAGAAACAATGGGGCATAGGTTTAAGCTGAGAGGAATATATTTTATAGAGATTTTGATGGGTAAGTTGTTTCCACAGGTTTTGCACAGTGCAGGGTTTACGCATGTTTGTATATCTGATGGCTTTATGCAGTTATGGGAGAAGTGGGTGGGATCTGGTGAAATGCCTGTCTCATTTCTGCTCTCCATGTTGCCATGAAAACTTCTGCTGAATTATGTTTATCCACCAATATATAACTTAAAGCAGATCCAAGAAATGAATTGCAAGGTAAATAATTAGCATCCGCCTGTGCATTAATTACTCTGTAATCTGTTAACTGGCAACCTGCAAGTGTTATAGCAGATCAGATGTAAACAAGTGCTGCATGAGGAAAGCACTTTAAAGATGTGTATCCCTTCAGGAGTAATGGAATGCACATCTGGTGCTCCCAGTGTGGCCTCTTCTACATCAATGAGGCCTGATGCAAGATTGGGGGACCACTCTTTTGAGCTCTGACAACCTAAAAATGCAGTATCTTCCAGAGGCTAAACATTTCAATTTGACTTGGGAGCTGTTGGGAGTGGTTTAAACTAATATGCTAGGGGGATGGGAACCAGTATGATAGAGCTGAGGATGAGCCAGCAGGTTTAAAGCAGATGATGGGTGTAACATGAATGTAAGGAAGGACAAGCCAATGATTGGGTACAAATGCAGACAGAGCAACGAGTTAAATTGTTCTGCAAAGGCAAAATTCAAAAGGGTAGAGAATGCAGGACTGAAGGTGTTGTATTTAAGGTGGACGAACTCGTGGCACAATTAGTGATTGGTTGGTATGATGTTGTGGGCACCACTGAGTCATGATTGAAAGGCCATAGTCGGGAGCTTAACATCAAAGGATATGCTTTGTATCAAAAAGACAGGCAGGAAGGCATAGGTGGTGGTGTGGCTCTCTTAGTAAGAGATGGAATTCCATCTTTAGAAAGAGGAGACATGGGGTCAGAGAAAGTTGAATCTTTGTGGGTGGAGTTAAGAAACTGCAAGGGTAAAAAAAAAGTATGGGAATCATATATAGGCCTCCCAATAGTAGCCAAAACATGGGGTTGAGATTGCAAAGGGAGTTGGAAAAGGCATGTAATAAGGGTAATGACACAATTGTAATAGGGGACTTCTATATGCAAGGAGATTGGGAAAATCAGGTTGGTGTCGGATTGTAAGAGAGGGAATTTGTTGAATGCCTACGAGATGGATTTTTAGAGCAGCTTATGCTTGAGCCTACTCGGGGAAAGGCTATCTTAGACTGGGTGTTGTGTAATAACTCAGATCCTATTGGGGAGCTTAACATAAAGGAACACTTAAGAAGCAGTGATCATAATATGATTGAATTTGTACTGCAATTTGAGAGGGAGAAGCATAACTCACATGTACCAGTATCACAATGATTACAGAGGCACGAGAGAGGAACTTGCCCAGGTGGATTGGAGAAAGATACTGGCGGGATAATGGCAGACCAGAGATGGCTGAAGTTTCTGGGAATAGTTCACAAGGTGCAGGATAGATATGTACCACAGTGGAAGAAGTTCTCAAATGGCAGAGGGAGGCAACCATGGCTGATAGAGAAAGTTAAAGACTGCATAAAAACTCAGGAAAGGACATATAAAGTAGCAACAGTGAGCAGGAAATTGGATGATTGGGAAGCTTTTAAAATCCAACAAAAGGCAACTCAAAAAGCTATAAGATGAAATATGAGGAAAGACTAGCCAATAATATAAAGCAGGACACCAAATGTTTTTTTCAGTTATATATAGAGTAAAAGGGAGGTGAAAGTTAATATTGGACCACTGGAAAATGATGCAGGTGAGGTAGTAATGGGGGCCAAAGAAATGACAGATGACAGAGAAGCATCAGAGGATGAGTGGTGACCTGATAGAGGTGTATAAGATGATGAGAGGCATTGATTGTGTGGATAGTCAAAGACTTTTTCCCAGGGCTGAAATGGCTAACATGAGAGGGCACATTTTTAAGGTGTTTGGAAGTAGGTACAGAGGAGATGTCAGGGGTAAGTTTTTTTTACACAGGCGGCTACAATAGGGTCTTTTAAGAGACTCCTGGATAGGTACGTGGAGCTTAGAAGAATAGAGGGCTATGGGTAACCCTAGGTAATTTCTAAAGTAAGTACATGTCTGGCACAGCATTGTGGACCAAAGGGCCTGTATTATGCTGTAGGTTTTCTTTGTTTCTATGTTTCTAATTTATTGTGTACTTTGCATCTGTATTCACTGTGGAAGAAACTAGCAGTGTGCCAGAGGTCTATGAGTGGTAGGGAGCAGGAATGAGTGCCATTGCTATTACAAAGGAAGAAGTGTTAGGCAAACTCAAAGATCTTAAGGTGGATAAGTCACCTGGACCAGATGGGCTACATCTCAGAGTCCTGAGAGAGGTTGCTGAAGAGGTAACAGACGCATTGGTCTTGATCTTACAAGAAACTCTTGATTTTGGCATGGTTTGGGAGGCCTGGAAGATTGCAGATATCACTCCACTCTTTAAGAAGAACAGTAGGCAAAAGAATGGAAATTATAGGCCAGTTAGCCTAACCTCAGTGGTTGGGAAAATGTTGGAGTCTATTATTAAGGATGAGGTTCTGAGGTACTTGCAGACTAATGATAAAAAAAATGTCAAAGTCAGCATGGTTTCTGTAAAGGGAAATCTTGTCTGACAAAAAGTTCTTTAAGATAGTAACAAGCACAGTGGACAAAAGAGAGGCAGTGGATGTCATTTACTTGGATTTTCAGAAGGCATTTGATAAGATGCCACACATGAGGCTGCTTAACAAGATAAAATCCTATGGCGTTACAGGAAAGGTACCAATATGGATAGTGGAATGGCTGACAGGCAGGAGGCAGTGAGTGGGAATAAAAGGGGCCTTTTCTGGTTGGCTGCCAGTGACTAGTGGTGTTCCTCAGGGTCAATATTGGAACCGCTCTTTTTCACATTGTTTGCCAGTGATTTGGATAATGAAATTGATGTCTTTGTGCCAATATACGGATGATACGAAGAAAGGTGGAGGGGTAGGTAGTGCTGAGGAAGCAATGCAATTGCAGCAGGACTTAGACAAGTTGGAAAAATGGGCAAAAAAGTGGCAGTTGGAATAAAGTTTTGGAAATGTATGATAATGCATTTTGGTAAAAGGAACAATATTGCGGACTATTATCTAAATGGGAAGAAGGTTCAAACATCAGAGGTGCAGAGGGACTTGGGAGTCCTCATGCAAGACTCCCAGAAGGTTAATTTACAGGTTGAGTCTGTGGTAAAGAAGACAAATGCAATGTTGGCATTTATTTCAAGGGGAATAGAATATAAAAGCAAGGAACAAACACTAAGACTTTATAAGAGACTAGTCAGGCTGCACTTGGAGTATTGTCAACAGTTTTGGGCCCTATATCTCAGAAAGGATGTGTTTTCATTGGAGAGAATCCAGAGTAGGTTCACAGGGATGATTCCAGGAATGAAGGGATTAACATATGAGGAGCATTTGGCAGCTTTGGACCTGTACTCACTGGAATTTAGAAGAATACAGGGGGATCTCATAGAAACCTACCGAATGTGGAAAGGACTAGATAGGATGGATGTGGAGAGGATGTTTCCCATGGTGGTGGCATCCAGATCTATAGGGAACAGCCTCAAAATTGAGGAGTAATGCTTTAGAACAGAGTTAAGGAGGATTTTTTTTAGCCAGTGAGTAGTAAATCTGTGGAATGCTCTGCCACAGACTGAAGTGGAGGCCAAGTCCGTGGGTAGTTTTAAGGCAGAAGTTGATTGTTTCCTGACTGGACAGGACATCAAAGGATATGGCGAGCAGGTGTATGAGGCTGAGTGGGATCTGGGATCAGCCATGATGTAATAACAGTGCAGACTCGATGGGCTGAATGGCCTAATTCTGCTCCTATGTCTTATGGTTTTATGGACTTCCCGTTCCCATTCTGACATGTCTACCCTTGGCCTCCTCTACAGCCAGAATGAGGCTCGACTCAGTTTGGAGGAGCAACGCCTCATATTCCAACTGGATAGCCTCCAACATGACGGCATGAAAATCGATGTATCCAACTTTCAGTAATTTCTCTCCTCTCCCTCCTCTCTTTTTCATTCCCCATTCTGTTTACCCCCTTACCCCTTCTGTTATTTATTTACTGAGATACAGTGCAGAACAGGTCCTTCCAGCCCTTTCAGCATCCCTCAGTTTAACCATAGCCTAATTACAGGACACTTTACAGTGACCAATTAACCTACCCATTGGTATGTCTTTGCATTTGGGAGGAAACCGGATCACCGGGAGGAAACCAAAGCACCAGGGAAATGGGGAGAATGTATAAACTCCTTACAGATAGCCCATTACCACCCCTTGGTTCCTCTCCTCCTTCCCTTTCCCCCATGGTTCAGTTTTCTCCTATCAAATTCCTTCCTTTCAACTCTTTACTTCTCCTTTACACCTAGTACCTCCCAGCTTCTTACTTCATTCCCCCTCCCAAACCAGTTCAACCACCTTCCTCCTTGCCTGGTTTCACCTATCATTTGCCAGTTTGTACTCCTCCCCTCTCACCACTTCCTTAGTCTGTCCTCTACCCCCTTTCTTTCCAGTCCTGGTGGAGGGTCTCAGCCCAAAATGTCGACTATTTATTGTCCTCCATAGATGCTGCCTGACTTACTGAGTTCCTCTAGAATAGTGTGTGATACAAATCCATCCACTGTGTAGTTTCCAGTACAACACTAAGGACTCAAACCCCTGGGCTGAATCTGCCTGAATGGAGCATATTATAAGACAGCTTTAATCAGTTATGGATCAATGTTCTTGTACAGAGACCAGAGGGTTAGTCTGTCAGACTGCTTGATGTGGACAATGCCCATTGCCTTTCTGTGTAGAAAAGAAACATTTGCGTTTTTTCAAAATCATTTTCAGATTTTGCAACTATAGCCCAAGTCCCATTCAGGTCAACATCTCTCTGTAACTGAGTGCCTCAAGTCCCAGCAGTCCTGGAACCTCCTCGATCTGTGCTGTCCTTCTGGCAAAGGGGCTCCGATCGTGCTGTTGGGGCTCAGACTCAGTGATGTTGAAGATCGGATGATAAATTTCCAAGTCAGGATAGTATGCAACTTGGGGAGTGTGGTATAGTGACACCAGAGATTCTAGAACATAGAGCATAGAATATTACAGCACAGTACAGGCCCTTCAGCCCACAATGTTGTGCCGACCCTCAAACCCTGCCTCCCATGTAAGCCCCCACCTTAAATTCCTCCATATACCTGTCTAGTAGTCTCTTAAACTTCACTAGTGTATCTGCCTCCACCACTGACTCAGGCAGTGCATTCCACGCACCAACCACGCTCTGAGTAAAAAACCTTCCTCTAATATCCTCCTTGAACTTCCCACCCCTTACCTTAAAGCCATGCCCTCTTGTATTAAGCATTGGTGCCCTGGGAAAGAGGCGCTGGCTATCCACTCTACCTATTCTCCTTATTATCTTGTACACCTCTATCATGTCTCCTCTCATCCTCCTTCTCTCCAAAGAGTAAAGCCCTAGCTCCCTTAATCTCTGATCATAATGCATACTTTCTAAACCAGGCAGCATCCTGGTAAATCTCCTTTGTACCCTTTCCAATGCTTCCACATCCTTCCTGTAGTGAGGTGACCAGAACTGGACACAGTACTCCAAGTGTGGCCTAACCAGGGTTTTATAGAGCTGCATCATTACATCGCGACTCTTAAACTCTATCCCTCAACTTATGAAAGCTAACACCCCATAAGCTTTCTTAACTACCCTATCCAGCTGTGAGGCAACTTTCAGGGATCTGTGGACATGTACCCCCAGATCCCTCTGCTCCTCCACACTACCAAGTATCCTGCCATTTACTTTGTACTCTGCCTTGGAGTTTGTCCTTCCAAAGTGCACCACCTCACACTTCTCCGGATTGAACTCCATCTGCCACTTCTCAGCCCACTTCTGCACCCTATCAATGTCTCTCTGCAATCTTTGACAATCCTCTACACTATCTACATTACCACCAACCTTTGTGTCGTCTGCAAACTTGCCAACCCACCCTTCTACCCCCACATCCAGGTTGTTAATAAAAATCACGAAAAGTAGAGGTCCCAGAACAGATCCTTGTGGGACACCACTAGTCACAATCCTCCAATCTGAATGTACTCCCTCCACCACCACCCTCTGCCTTCTGCTGGCAAGCCAATTCTGAATCCACCTGGCCAAACTTCCCTGGATCCCATGCCTTCTAACTTTCTGAATAAGCCTACCGTGTGGAACCTTGTCAAATACCTTACTAAAATCCATATAGATCACATCCACTGCACTACCCTCATCTATATGCCTGGTCACCTCCTCGAAGAACTCCATCAGGCTTGTTAGACACGATCTGCCCTTCACAAAGCCATGCTGACTGTCCTTGATCAGACCATGATTCTCTAAATGCCCATAGATCCTATCTCTAAGAATCTTTTCCAACAGCTTTCCCACCACAGACATAAGGCTCACTGGTCTATAATTACCTGGACTATCCCTACTACCTTTTTTGAACAAGGGGACAACATTCACCTCCCTCCAATCCTCTGGTACCATTCCTGTGGACAACGAGGACATAAAGATCCTAGCCAGAGGCTCAGCAATCTCTTCTTTCGCCTCGTGGAGCAGCCTGGGGAATATTCCATCAGGCCCCGGGGACTTACCTGTCCTAATGTATTTTAACAACTCCAACACCTCCTCTCCCTTAGTATCAACATGCTCCAGAACATCAACCTCACTCATATTGTCCTCACCATCATCAAGTTCCCTCTCATTGGTTAATACCGAAGAGAAATATTCATTGAGGACCTCACTGATATTGGAAATCATGAGCAACACACACAAAGTGCTGGAGGAACTCAGCAGGTCACACCCATGGGGGTGGTGGGCAGGGGAATAAACATTCAATGTTTCAGGTTGAGACCTTTCATCAGGATTGGAAAGGTGTCGGCCCAAAATGTCACCTGTTTGTTTCCCTCCATAGATGCTGCCTGACTGCAGAGTTCTTCCAGTAATTTGCAGGCAGTCAGCCAGTGGCGTAGTGGCATCCGCACCAGACTTCAAATCATTCGGCTCCTTGCATGCTTTCCATCCGTGTTGGGCTAAGTGTTAAGCTAGCAACCCGGCCTTGTAAAAAACAGACAAAAATGCTAAAAAAATGAAGTTTCCACCCGATATACCACGAGGCGTGGAAAGGAACAATATGCAGATGGTGGTGTTCACCTACATCTGCTGTCTGCCCTTGCTCTTCTTGCTGGTCGTGGTCAGGGGCTGGGGAGATCTGCTGTAGTAGGCTGGGTGAGCTTCTGTATTTCCTTTCATAATCACAGGCAATTGCAAGGTTTTCCTGACAATGAAATATTTTTAGCATGTAATAACTGCTTTAGTGCATGAAATATTGCAAACAATTCCCAAGTATTGCATTGTACTAATGATTGGATAAATGATTTTGTTGATGCTGAGGGAAGGATTAATAATGGCAAGATACCGCAGAGACTTCCTCTGCTCTCTTTAAAGTGGTGGATGGAACTTCTCTGTCCACCTTGGAGAGGAGAAAGGACTTCATTTAATTTTATAGGTGAAAAGTGACATTCCTTCAGGCAGCATCTGGCTGGATTGCTGTGTAAATGAGACCCAGAGAGAGAGCTAAACCATCAAGAAGAAAACATCTGCAGCTCCTGTAAACCTGCAATAAAATAGAAATTAATTGAAATTCTCAGCAGGTCAGGCAGCGTCTGAGGAGGGCAAAAGAGAGTTGGCGTTTCAAGTCAATGGGAAATTGGTAAATTTGTTTATTATTGTCACAGTGCAGTGAAGGAAGAGGGAGAAACTAGATGGAGCATGGAGCATTGCTTAGGCACTGAATCAGGAATGTAGGATCACCATCCCTTCAAGTGGCTGGTGCCTAGAATTTGCTGCCATGTGTGCGGGGTGGGGGGGTGGTGGAGGAAACTAGAATAGAGGTGTTAAAGTGGTATAGTACTCAGACAGGTACATGGATGTACAGCAAATGGAAGGATATGGACATTGTGTAGGTGAAGGAATTGGTTTAGTTCAGTATTTAATTAGTTAGTTAGTCAGTTTATTAGTTCAGCACAATGTCAAAGGCCAAAGGTCCTGATCCTGTGCTATACTGTTTGATGCACTACATTGTATCTTCTATGTTCTATCTTCCTGTCTTTGAATATTTCACTGTCCTGATGTACCAAGCGCCTCTCCGATTCAACTCATCCTCAATCGCCTTGTCTCTTTCCCCTTCTCCACCCAACTCCATCTTCCCATTATTCTCACACTCTTCTGACTGGGCTCATCCCTCCATTCTGCCGTCTGCCTTCCTCACCTTCCTCTCCTATCAGATTCCACCATCTGCAGCTCTCTGTCACCTCCACCTCTCACCTGTCAGCCTCTGTCACTATTCCCACTCTCCCCTCCTCCATCTGCCTACCACCCATCTCCCGACACATCTTTATACAGATTGCCTCCTCTCCATTTTTCACTCTAAACGAAGGGTCTTGACCCAAAAAGTCGACTAGATGGATAAATAGATAGCTAGATGGACAGACAGGAAGAAATAAAAAGAAAGCAAAATACCAACCCAGCCCAGCAATCAACTGATTCTAGTGGCATGGGAAGCAGCTTTTCGTATTTTCCTCTACAGATGTTGGGTTGAGCTTCTGCAACACTTTGTGTATTGCTCTTGTGTCTCCATCGCCACTCCTTCCTTCTCTGGTGCTGCTTTCCTTTCTGAACAGCACCGTGGAAAGAGCTTCATCAGAAACACAGCACAGTTCAATGCACTGGCTCTCCACTACCTTCTCAAACAAAGTTAGGGACCTTCTGTAAATGCTGGCCTTGCCAATGTGATAAAGGATTGGCACCCTGACATACCAGTTCTGTTTCTCTCCACAGAAGCTGCTTGACCGGCTGAGTGTTCCCAGCAATTTTCTTTCATTTCAGATGGGCTTTTCTTTTATTTCAGCCCAGAGATTGATAGTTAGACAGGTGGATAGATAATAGGTAGATATATACTCAGTGGCTACTTTACTAGGTTCCTCCTGTACCCAACAAAGTGGACACTGAGTGCATGTTCATGGTTTTCTGCTACTTCAAGGTTCAAAGTGCTGTGCACTCAGAGATGCTCTTCTGACACCACCATTGGAAAGTATGGTTATTTGTATTACTGTTACCTTCATGTAGGCTTGAACCAACCTGGCCATCCTCCTCTGATTTCTCTCATTAACTAGGCATTTTCACCCACCAAACTGTTGCTGATTGGATTTTTTTGTTTTTTGCACCATTTTCTGTAACTCAAGGGCTTACTGTTTGTGAGAATCCCAGGAATATCAGCAGTTTTTGAGATTCTTAAACGACCCCTACTGGCACCAACAATCATTCCACGGTCAAAGCCACTTAAATCACATTTCTTCCCCATTCTGATGTTTGGTCTGAACAATAATGGATCCTCTTGACCGTGCCTGCATGCTTTTATGAATTGAGTTGCTGCCGTATGCTTGGCTGATCAGATATTTACATTAACAAGCAGGTGTACAGATGTACCTAATAAAGTGGCCACTGCGCTTATGGATAGACTGATAGATAGGCAGTAGATAGATAGCTTGATGGATAGGTAGACAATAGATAGATAGATAGATGGATGGATAGAAAGAAATAAAAAGAAAGCAGAATATCAGCTCTGCCCAGTAAACAGGCAGCTTCTGATGGGATAGGATGACACCTCCACCACTACTTTATTATTTCCTGTTAGTCATCTTAGGTACAGCCGAGCACCATTTTCTGGAAATACAGTCAATCTATGTATATAAGCTATGATATGTACTTACATTTTTGTGTGCTTCATGAGATCCAGAGCATCAATTATTTTGTTCTTTACACATGTGTACAGGAAATGATATTAAATAATCTTAAATCTTGTATCTGCACCCTCAGCTATTTCAAACACAGAGCAGAGGTGGGAATGCCCTGCTTGCCTTTAGTCACCTGATGACTTTTGGCCGATTTTGGTTCTGGGTTTGTCGTGATGAAGCTGGCTCTCAAGTCAGCTCCATCAGCACAGGGGGCTCAATCATTTAATATCTGGAGTGTCCCGGCAGCTTTACTGCAATTTCTTCCCTGCCACTGGAAGACTGACAAGCAAAATCCCCTTCCTTCACTCCTGCCTATCTCCCGCTCCGTGGTTTCCAGTGGCCTTTTGACATCTGAGCTCCCATCCAGTTCCATGACATTGGTGGATCCACATCACATCAGAGACTGGAGCATCCGAGCAAACCTCATTATTCTCAATGTCAGGTTTGATGTCCCATGTCAGGCTAGAAAGCTTCACTTATCCAACAAGGGTCAATCACACGCTGCTGGTAGACAATCAATTCTGTTTAAATTGGTCTGTTCCTGTTGCATCCCACACACAAGTGAGAACAACCCTTCGAATGGTGCTTTATATTGTTTTTTGCAGGCAACAGTGATTTTACGTAGCTCACAGATGCTTTTACTATATTATTCTCCTTTACTGTGGGAAAGGGTTAAGTTTTATTATTGTTCTGTGCCAAGAGGATTGTGTACAGAAATACTGTTTTTGAGGAAAGTGTAGCCACTTCCCTCATGTTGTGGGTGACAGGATTGCAATATCAGCTCCTGTTGCAATGGGGTAAACATGACAGCTAATTTGTGCACGGCAAGATCCCACAATGAACGTGCATTTCATTTGGTCGCTGGGGTAAATATTGGCAATACATCACGGAAACCAGCTTCCCCTTTATGACTCTGTCTTTAGTTCTTGCTGTCTCAGAAAAGCAGCCAGTATACTCAAAGACCCCAGCCATCCCAGACATTCTCTCTTCTCCCCTCTCCCATCCACAACTCCCTACAGGTTACTGAGGTCTTTGGGAGAGCAATTTCCATACCACGCCATGAGGCATCTGGATAGGATCGTTTCAATGACACACTAGAAACATTGATGAGGGTAAACAGAGATATATCAAACTTTCTTCGCCTCCAAAGGAAATAGAAACATATAACATTATAAAAGGGATAGATACAATAGAGACAGGAAAGTTGTTTCCATTGGTAGGTGAGACTAGAACTAGGAGACATAGGCTCAAGATTCGGGGGAGTAGATGTAGGGCGGAGATGAGGAGGAATTGCTTTTTCCAGAGGGTAGTGAATCTGTGGAATTCTCTGCCCAATGGAGCACAGGAAGCTACCTCAGTAAATATACTTAAGACAAGGTTGGATAGATTTAGGGCTATGGGGAAAAGACAGGTAGGTACAGATGAATCCATGGTCAGATCAGATCTTACTGAATGGTGGGGCAGGCTCGATGGGCCAGATGGCCTACTCCTGCTCCTATTTCTTATGTTCTTATGTAGATGTGCTGGTGTGCTTCCTTGGTCATAATGGCTACATGGTTGGACCATGATAAACTGTTGATGATGTTTTCACCTAGGAATTTGAAGCTCCCAGCCATCTCCACCTCAGTATTATTGAAACAGACAAGGGTGTGTCTTTATAATCGCTATCACTGCTGCAAAACAATAAATTTCATGACATATGTCAGTGATAATAAATCAAATTCTCTTCTTCTAAAACATCAGTGGCATTTCCTTGAAAAAAGATAGAAGTAAAGATATAGAGTAGCTTTATTTGTCACATGTACATTGAAACAGTGAAAAGCATTGTTTGCATCAATGACTAACACAGTCTGAGGATGTACTGGGGGCTGCCTGCAAGCGTCACAAATTCCTTAAAGACAGCAGCAGGAATTGAACCCAAATCTTCGTTATTGGCACTGTAAAGACATTGTACACTAACCGCCATGCTTTTCATATTGAACATAGAACAGTGCAGCACTGGACAAGCCATTTTACACATGATATCTGGGACAATCGTGTTGTTAATTTAGACTAAATAGCCCCTTCCTGTGTATCATCCATATCCCCCCAGTCCCTTCCTTTCCATGTGTCTGACTAAAACATTATTAGAAAATACCAAACTGACTACTTTCACTACAACCAATGGTAGCCAATTCCAAATACCCTCGACTCCCTGCCCTTCCCATTGTCTTTAAACTTGTCCCACCTAACCTTAACCCATGTCCTCTGGTGTTAGTCATTTTTACCCTGGGGTAAATACAGAATGTCTACCCTACGTTTCTCATAATTTTAAAATCCTCCATCGAGTCTCCCCTCAGGGTCCAGCGTTCTAGGGGGAACAACCCAAATTTGTCTACTTTATAGCTCATGCTCCCCAAGCGAGGCATCATCCTGTTGAACTTCCACACCCTCTCTACACTCTCACTATAATGGGGCATTAGCACAGAGATTAGGAGACCTTTTTCCCCTCTTTGTTCAGTAATGTTTAAAACTTTCTACACAGAGATCTGTGGAGCTAAAGAGACTGGGTGTACTCGAGGCAATAATAAGCAGGTCCTTGGACTGTGGAACTGTAAAGGGAAACTGCTAAGATCAGCGGTGATCTCCTTGAATGGCTGCGCAGTCTTGTTCCAAATTCTGAAATCATTATCGTTTTAGAATGGAGTAATAGAAAGAGGTATGTTTTAAGGAGCACCTTGAGAGTGAAGTTTTAGGGAGGAATTTCCAGAGTTCTGGACATGTTATTAGTGATCAGAATGGGAACAGTGCAGAGACACAAGAGGTTCTGTCAGGAAACGTGGTGGAGGCTTGACCTAAAAACAGTGCAGTTGAGACGACTTAGCAATAAATGATACTTTACAAATAGACCACAAAATAACAAGCTATGGGGAGGCCACAAAACAAGAGAGAACAGAAACTAAACACAACAGGAAACAGGTAACTTTAGGCAGGGAGAGTGAAGACTAGGAGCAGATGACTGAGGAGTGAACAAGTACTGTGGATGAGAACTGGGGCTGTAGATAAGCTCCAGGTGATGAGCGTGGAACGAGCAGCAGATGAATCCTGTTAGCTGGGTGAAGTCGGGGAGGTTCCTGCATACACAGGCCTGACTGGACCCCATCCCTATTGCTAACTGATCCCGATGCACTTGGACGATCTGGATGGGTCTGGTGGAACTCATAGATGATTAGTGGATCCAGAATGTAACTGGCCGGAAACCAAGACCTCTCCTCCGGGCGGTACCCTTCCCAGCCAACCTGGTACTCCAC
Organism: Mobula birostris; assembly: GCF_030028105.1. Lineage (NCBI taxonomy): Eukaryota > Metazoa > Chordata > Chondrichthyes > Myliobatiformes > Myliobatidae > Mobula > Mobula birostris. The sequence goes on from NC_092370.1 coordinate 77,069,849, forward strand.
ATCCTGTCCACAGTGATGCTAATCTATCAACCGGCAAACCGTGTACACTGGAGCACCTTACACAATCCGAGGTTCTGGGTCTGCAGGCTTAGGTGAGTTGAATGGTCTCTAGACAATGGGCTTGAGACAGGACACGTGGAAGGTAGGTGTGATTCTGAGGGATGGTGGCAGCTGGAGACAGTAAGTGACTGGATCGAAGTGGTGAGCAGGCGCGAGCTTGTGGGAGTCACTGTGCAAAGGCAGATCTCGGGTGGACAGACAGCCACTGTACCTAGGCCGGAGTAGTCTAGCTGGGTGTCGATGGCCTGGTGGCAGGAGGTACAATTAATGGCTAAGATGCCCCTTTGTGCCCTCTCCCAAGCATTCTGGCAGCGGTGAACCAGCGCTCCAGCAGATGGAACGTCCACTGTGTGTTCCTCCATAGGGAACAACAGGGGTTGGTAGCCATGAAGCACTTCGAAGGGTGACATGTCTGTGGCAGAGGAAGTGTGTAGATTGTGGGACAGCTCGGCCCAGAGCAGAGGCCTCTTCCATATGGAAGGGTTAGAGGCGGTGAGGCATCACAGAAACTTCTCCACTTGCTGATGGGCTTGTTCTGACTGACCATTTTTCTGTGGATGATAGTCAGAGGACAAACTCACTGAGGTGTGGAGGAGGGAACAGAAGGCTCGCCAGACATAAGACACGAATTCTGGGCCCTGGCCTGACACAACATCCCGAGAGAAGCCGTGGAGGCCAACTACATGTTGGAGAACCAGGTCCGCTGTCACAGCAGCAGACTGTGGGCAATGAAAAGGACTGCCTTGGAGAATCGATCAGGTGCTGTTATGGTCATTGTTTCCCCATCAGAAAGTGGCAAACCAGTAGGACCACAGGCATTGAGGGACTGGTAGTCCTGTTGCTTGGAGGAGTTGGACTGGGCACATTGAAGGCAGGCAGCGATGAATTGATGTACATCTGTGATCATGGTGGGCCACCAGAACTGTTGTTGCAGAAAACCCATAGTCTGTTATATGTCAGGGTGGCCAGAGAGGGTGAGGAGTTGGCCCAGTGGGGTACATTAGAGTGCACGGATGCAGGCACGTACATACAGTTGTCAGGTGTGTTGGCTGGAACAGGGCCTGGCGGATGTAGTTCTCAAGGTCACAGATGATTTGGGCAAGGATCTGAGATGGTGGAATGATGGGCTGAGAGTCGGTCTCCATTTAAGCTGGGTTGAAATTTTACGTTTGCCTTCGTGTTCTTAGAACTGGATCAGTAGGAGATGGAGAAGTTGAATCATTTGAAGAAGAGGGCCCAGTAAGTCTGACGTGGATTGAGTTGGCAGGTCTGTTGTATGGATATGAGGTTCTGGTGGTCAGTCCGGATCAGGAAAGGCTCAGTGTTTCCCATCAGTCAATGTCTCCATTCTTCCTGCAGTTCAGCGTGAGGGTCCTGAATTCTGCAGTCTAATCCAGCATGGAGTGTGAACCTTTGTGTAGGCGAAGAATCAGATCCCTGCCTCCCTTCCACCTCCCAGATGGTCAAAAACCTGGTGCATCTGAGCAGTGAAATCCTCATATCTGTTACAAGTGGTGGCTTTATTGTCCCAGATCAGAGATCACCCAGTTAAAAGAGAGATAAGGAAGGTGGTCTTGGTCCAAACTGCAGAATACAGAGCCGACTGGACATCGCGGTGTAAGACGCACTGGGACAGGTGGTTGTGGCACTGGGTTGGAGTGGAGACCCATCGAAGCGTTAGGGCATCGGGATCCAGGGCTTATAGTGGGAAGGCTGGTTGGCGTGGAGTTGTTGCACTGAGGAGGAGAGTTGGACGAGAGTAGCGGACAGATGGTCAATGGTTTCCTGCTGCTTCTAGACTGTGTGCTTGAGTTGCTGGAAACTTCCTTTAGGTAAACATTATCTGCTAGGTCAATCAATAGTTCACTTATCTTATCAGGAAATGTAGTGGAGGCCTGACCCAAAAACAGAGCAGCAGAGATGATTTAGCAGAAAGAATACTTCACTGATAGACCACAAAATAACAAGCCACGACGGGCCACAAAACAAGAGGGAACAGAATCTAAACACAGCAGGCAACAAGGTCAACTTTAGGCAGGGAGACTGAAGGCTAGGAGCAACTGGTTGAGCTCGGCTATCTTAATGAGTGAATAAGGGCTGTGGATGAGAACTGGGGTTAAATTGGCTGCAGGTGATGAGTCTAGAGAAAGCAGCAGGCGAATCCCATTAGCTGGATGGAGACTGGGAAGTGCCTGCGTGTGCAGACCTGACAGATTCTGTAGATGCTGGAAATGTTGAGCAACATATACAGAATGCTGCAATACTCCAATGCATCGGGCAGCATCTATGGAAGAAATAGGGTCTCAGTCTGAAACATCGGCTGTTTGCAGCCTGACCTGGTATGGAGGGGCTACTGCACAGGATTGAAGGAAGCTGCAGAAGTGTGTAAATCTAATCAGCCCCATCTTGGGTACTAGCCTACAAAGTACCCAGGACATCTCTAGAGAGCAGTGTCTCAGAAAGACAGCGTCCATTATTGAGGACCTCCAGCACCCAGGGCATGCCCTTTTCTCACTGTTACCATCAGGCAGAAGATACAGAAGCCTGAAGACACACACTCAACGATTCAGGAACAGCTTCTTCCCCTCTGCCATCCGATACCTAAATGGACATTGAATCTTTGGACACTACCTCAATTTTTTAAAAAATGTACAGTATTTATGTCTTTGCATGTTTTTAAAAATCTATTCAGTATAAGTAATTGATTTACTTGTTTATTTATTATTATTATTTTTATTTATTATTATTTTTCCCTGCTAGATTATGTATTGCATTGAACTGCTGCTGCTAAGTTAACACATTTCACATCACATGCCGGTGATAATAAACCTGATTCTGATTCTGAATTCGTCCAGCATTTTGTGTATGTTGGAACAATGCAGAGATAGGAGAATTGTTTGAGCCGTTTGTAGAGGGGTCAGTGAGGTGCTGCATGTTGGAGAGGCAAACCGGGGAAGGGCTTACACCGTAAGTGGTAGGACCCTGGGGATTGTTGTAGAATAGAGAGAACAGGGTGTGCAGGTAGACAGGGTGGAGAAGAAAGCATTTGGCATGTTTGCCTTCATTGGTCAGGATATTGAGTACAGGATTCTGTTCCAGCTCTAAAGACACTCATAAGATCACACCTGGCTAATGCATACATTTATTATTGCCCTGCTATAGGAGGGATGTCAATAAACTAGGTGCAAAACAAGCTTAAAAGGAGCAACACACACAAAATGCTGGAGGAACTCAGTTGGCCAGGCAGCATCTATGGAAAAAAGTACGGCTGACATCTTGGGTTGAAACCGTTTGGCAGGATTTCAGCAGGTTGAAGGGATATTACTGGGGCTGGGTGTTCAATGTTCAAGGTACATTAAAGGAGAGACTGGATAGGCTATGACATTTTTCCACAGAGTGTAGAAGGCTGAGGGGTGTACTTACAGAGGTTTCTAGAATCATGAGGGGTAGGAACAAGGTGAATGGTCACAGACTTTTCTTTTCCCTGGGGAGCGGAATCTAAAGCTAGGGAGCGTATGAAAAAGGATCTGGTGCTTTCCTGCTGTATATGATGAATAAGCTCTTCTCAGACTTCCAGCCGGGTACAGGAATTGATTATAATTAATGTTTCAATGACAAACTCTGGCATCACTCCCTGAAGAGGATGGCAGAGTTTGCCATTGAAACGTCAGTTATAATCAATACCTGCACCTGGCTGGAAGCCAGACTAGAGAGCATTTGTCTCAGGTGAGGGGGGAACGATCCAGATGGGTCCTGTTTTTCACCCAGATGGTGTTGGGTGTGTGGAACAAGCTGCCAGGGGAAGTAGTCAAGGAAGGAATATTTAAATGACATTTGTATGGGCACATGGAAAGGGAAGGCTTGGAGAGATGTGGGCCAAATGTAGGCATACGGGATGAGATTGGAGGACACCACAGTCGGCATGGACGGGTTGGGTGGAAGACCTGCTTCAATGCAGTATTGCTCAACTAAAGAGTGGAGCTTTAGAATGAGTTAATTTTCAACCATGTCACTTTTTGGTAGCTTTACCTCTGGCCGCCTCACCTCTGAAATTAAAGGTGTAAAGATTAGCTTAATTTGTCATATGAACTTCAGAACACTGAAACACACAGTGAAATTCATTGTTTGCGCCAATGACCGACACTGTCGGAGGAGCCTGCAAGTGTCACCATCCTTCCAGTGCCAACATAGCATGAGCAAAACATACTAACTGGTACATCTTTGGAACGTGGGAGGAAACCACAGCACCCTGTGGAAACCCATGCTGTCATGGGGAGAACGTTCAAGCTCCTTACAGACAGCGGTGGGATTGAACCCCAATCTCCTAATTGCTGGCATTGTAAACTGTTGTGCTAACCATTACGCTACCATGCTGCTCATCCTCCCTGAACTCCACAGCCCCTCTCCCCACCTAACACCTCATCTCAATGTCTCGTTCAGTGAGTTCAGCTCTGAAGATGGATAACTGTTCAGTAGAACACCTTACGACTTTCCCTACCTGAGAGGTGCCATAGAAATTAAATTGTTGCTGCTTGATGCAACACACTTGACTATAAAAGTCACGAGGGTGACCAATGTTTTTCCAAAGGGGCCTTCAGTATCTCTCCCTGTGACTGCAAGAAACTGCAGATTGTGGCCACAGCTCAGCACATCACAGAAACCTGCTCCCGGACATTCTCTCTTCTCCACCCCCCATCAGACAGAAGATACAGAAGCCTGAAAATACATACCAGCAGGCTGAAGGACAGCTTCAATCACACTGTTATTAGACTGCTAAATGGACCTTTTGCAAAACAAGAAGGTCTCTTCACCTTATATGCCACCGTGTCATAGCCTTGCAGCATATTGTCCACTTGCACTTTCTCTGTAATATCACTCCACTCCCTGCTTGTTCATCTGTCTGCCCAAATGCTTATTAAATGCCCATCAGGCTCAAGGGCAGCTTGTATGCTGTTGTTATTCACTGTTGAATTGTTCCCTAGTACAATAAAATGCATTCTCAACCTCAATCTAGCTTATTATGGTTTTGCATGTTATTGTCTACCTGCACTGTACCTTCTCGGTAATTTTAACACTTCATTCTGCTTTCTGTTAATGCTTTACCCTGTACAGTCTAATAACAGTGGGATTGAAGCTGTCCTTCAGCCTGCTGGTATGTATTTTCAGGCTTCTGTATCTTCTGTCTGATGGGGGGTGGAGAAGAGAGAATGTCCGGGATGAGTGGGGTATTTGATTATGCTGGGTGCTTTAGTGAGGCAGCGAGCAGTGTAGACAGAGGCCATGGAGGGGGAGCAGGTTTCTGTGATGTGCTGAGTTGTGTCCACAATCTGCAGTTTCTTGCAGTCACAGGGAGAGATACTGAAGGCCCCTTTGGAAAAACATTGGTCACCCTCGAGACTCTTATAGTCAAGTATACCGCATCAAGCAGCAACAATTTAATTTATATTGAGGTTGATTTGAAACAATCTGTATGGATGGTGTGCAGGACAAGTCTTCTGCTGTACCAATAATAAACCAATTTACAAAGTTGAGACAAAATACCTCTTTTAAGGGCTTCTCCAAAACCTTTACGATGTTTGTAAGACTGCCAAGTTTAAAAAAATGAAAAAAAACTGAAAGCTAAAATTTCTTTGAATAAAATAACATACTCTTATGAAAAATTGAATGTGGGTTTCAAGATTGATTGAGTCATCCTTCATTTAGCAACCACACACATATTTCTTCTCTAACAACTAAATGAGAGACCTGTATTCCCCCAGAGCTGCTCCTCTCTTTTCTTTAACGTGCAAGATATTGTTCAACCTTTACATTTGGTGATAATTTTAATTTGCTGTGTTTTTTGGTGCTTGGAAGAGCTATTCAATTAATCAAACACTGAAATAACTCATTATTACATTAATGCTATAATACTCGAGTGAATTGGCTACAAACAACCGCATCCTGTGGGATTCGTCACATCAGATAATCTGTTCGAGTTTAATCAGGGAAGCTCACACAAACACTTATTACATGCAACACTACTTTCTCAAAGGCACAAATAAACCTCAGGATGTCACCTCATAATTTAATATTTGTTACCCGATCAATAATCCATTATGAGTAACGATTAGATGCTGATTTTAGCTTGTGGTTTTTCTCGTGCCTGCTCCCTCTCTTATACTGGAGACACTTACGGGAGCTGCCACAGAACCTGCTTCCTCTTCATCCAAGGTAGCTGAGAGAGTGAGCGGATAAAATTGCTGATGATACAAAGATTGGAGGTGTAGTAGACAGTGAGGAAGGTTTTCAGAGCCTGCAGAGGGACTTGGACCAGCTGGAAAAATGGGCTGAAAAATGGCAGATGGAGTTTAATGCTGACAAGTGTGAGGTATTGCACGTTGGAAGGACAAACCAACGTAGAACATACAGGGTTAATGGTAAGGCACTCAGGAGTGCAGTGGAACAGAGGGATCTGGGAATACAGATACAAAATTCCCTAAAAGTGGCGTCACAGGTAGATAGGGTCGTAAAGAGAGCTTTTGGTACATTGGCCTTTATTAATCAAAGTATTGAGTATAAGAGCTGGAATGTTATGATGAGGTTGTATAAGGCATTGGTGAGGCCAAATCTGGAGTATTGTGTTCAGTTCTCGTCACCAAGTTACAGGAAGGATATAAATAAGGTTGAAAGAATGCAGAGAAGGTTTACAAGGATGTTGCTGGGACTTGAGAAACTCAGTTACAAAGAAAGGTTGAATAGGTTAGGACTTTATTCCCTGGAGCGTAGAAGAATGAGGGGAGATTTGATAGAGGTATATAAAATTATGATGGGTATAGATAGAGTGAATGCAAGCAGGCTTTTTCCACTGAGGCAAGGGGAGTAAAAAACCAGAGGACATGGGTTACAGGTGAGGGGGGAAAAGTTTAAAGGGAACATTAGGGAGGGCTTCTTCACACAGAGAGCGGTGGGAGTATGGAATGAGCTGCCAGACGAGATGTGGGTTCTTTTGTAACATTTAAGAATAAATTGGACAGATACATGGATGGGAGGTGTATGGAGGGATATGGTCCGTGTGCAGGTCAGTGGGACTAGGCAGAAAATGGTTCGGCACAGCCAAGAAGGACCAAAAGGCCTGTTTCTGTGCTGTAGTTTCTATGGTTTCTATGGTTTCTATGAGTGCAAGGGAGAGTGTTGGATCAGTGTCATTTAGAAACTCTGGGAATGTGAAGTGTCACCTCAGTTTAGCAACACAATGACCACTTTGATCACTTTGCACTAAAATGGCCTCTGTTTTAAGTCCTTTCTTGCAAAAATTGTGCATTATTTATTTTCCTTTTACGTGAATATTGCTTATTTGATGCTATGCCTCTGTGATGCTGCTGCAAGTAAGTTTTTCATTGCACCTGGGCAGACATGGACTCGTACAGATGACAATGACCTCAACTTTTACATTGTCAGAGAAAACTTCATGTGTAAAGTTACTTATTGTTACCTGCACAAGTAGATTTATACACGGCTGACATCCCACCTCTCCCGGAAGTTCCGGGAGTCTCCTGCATATCGATAGCGGCTCCCTGATGCCCGGAAATTACATACAATATCCCGGAAATTGATTTTTTTGAGAAAGAGAGGGAGAGTGAGCATCCTGATTGGTCTCTCTTCATGTTAAGAGTGGTCCCCAACCACCGGGCCACAAGGAAACAATATGATTTGGTGATATGAAATGATATGAGTCAACTGCACCTTTCCTCATTCCCTGTCACGCACTGTTGAACTTGAACGCACGCGAGGTCATTACGCGCGCGTCATCCATGTCAGCGCGGGATGAAGATCAACTCCTCGAGCTTGCAAATGACGGCGGGCTGAAAAGTATGTTTCACATGACATCTTTGCCGGCATTTTGGATCAAAGTCAAGGCTGAATATCCTGAGATAGCCACGAAAGCTCTGTAAACGTTGCTTCCATTTCCAACATATCTCTGCAAAGTGTTTTCTGCAATGAATGCAACGAAAACTAAATTGCAGAATAGACTGGACATAAGGAACCCCCTTCGAGTATCGCTGTCTCCCATCACCCCTTGATGGCACTGTCTTGTTGCAGGAAAACAAGCCCAGGGCTCCCACTGATTCAGCGATATTGGTATGTTGCAATGATTTTATATGCTAATACGAGGAAAATATGCGCTGTGTGTTTTATATTAAATTCGTTAGATAAACCCTTTTAGAAACGAAATTGAGTGTATTAGCCACTTATAAGTGACTTATAGTTGACTTATCACCTATATTCCGGTTGTGATTAACACCCTCCCCACCCCTCCCCAACCCTGGTCAGTCGGTCTGCAAGAATATTGTCAATATTAAACCAGTCCGCGGTGCAAAAAAGATGGGGTACCCCTGCTAAGTAGACCTATCAGTTTTCTTTGTGGGCGGGCTTTACAGTCGACCTCAAAAATAATGACAATGTTGTTCACTGCACTGTTTGCAACAGTGACTTTTCTATTGCCCACGGTGGGTTAAAATGTAAAAGACATGTTGAGATGAGTTTAACAGGTGTCATTCGTTCATTAGCATAGCTAACGTTATTTAAACTAGTTGGCTAGCTGCTAAGGAGCTACTCTCTTGATATCCTACGAGATGAGGCCAAACTCCCTGTAGACTTGCTTAAAGTTGTAATAGAATAAACATGATAATATAATATAAGTACATATCTTAATGTCACATTTTCTGCATATACCCAACTTGGTTTACAGGTTAGACAAAATCACTGAACAAAGTACTACATACACCCTTGGAGGTCAACCGGGGGGGTGGGGTTGGATATGGGGTTGCAGGGGGTGGGGGTGCTACCTCCCTGAAATGAGTTTTTGCAAGGTGTGATGTCTGACACAGGTACGATGAAAAGTTACAGCAGCAACACTAAGACATTGCATCAGATCTGCATTCACAAGAAAAATATAAATTATACTCAATTTTTACAAGAATGAATGTAATTCAAACAAAAGGTGCAGAATGCACTTTAGGGCAAAGTGTTCGTAGTGTTGCTAAACTGAGGTAGTGATTAGGGTGGTGCAGGTTGGATCAAGAACTAATGGTTGAAAGAAAATAGCTGGTGATATAGCATTTCAGGCATCTGTGTTTCCTACCTGATGGTAGCTACAAGAGATGGCATGACCCAGATGGAGGAGATCTTTGATGATGGATGTTCTTGAGGTAGTGCCTCCTGTGGATACTACTGATGGTGGGGAGGGATGTGCCCGTGATGTATTCAGCTGACTCCACTACCCTCTGCAGACCATGATGCAACCAGTCAGGATAATCACAGCAGTATACCTGTATACTGTGGTGCGGGTACCGCAATAGTTTAATGGGAGGATACAGAATAAAGTGAATGGGTTATTGGTGTTAATTTGAAGCAGACATGAATTCAAAGGGACAGTGTTTGGATTACTGCTGGTCTCAGACTTTTCCTGAAGTCAGCAATATGGAGTTAAACAGCATGGAAACAAGTCCTTTGGCCCAACACCTCCACGCAACCGAGGCATCCTCCTGAGCTAGTTCTATTTGCCTGCAGTCTTCCAATATCTCTCTAAACCTCTCCTATCCATGAACCTGTCCAAATGCTTTACAGATGTTGTAATTGTACCTGCTGCCACTGCGCCTTTTGGCAAGCCATACACTAAACAATCTCTGTGTAAAATTATGGTCCCCTTTAAATCTCTGTCCTCTCACATTAAACCTATACCTCTCATTTTAGATTCGTGTATCCTGGGAGGCAGACTGTGACCATTCACTTTATCTATGGCGTTCATCATTTTACAAATCTCTTCTCAGCTCCCTTTGCTCCATGGAAATAGCTCCCAGCCTATTCAATCTCTTTTGATAACTCGAGCCCTTCCATTCCAGCAACATCCTTGTGAAACTTTTCTGCATCCTTTCAAACTTAATCACGTCTTTCTTGTAGTATGAGGACCAGAAATATGTGCAATATTCCAAGTGTGAGTCTCCACCATCTTGTACAATTGTAACATGACGTCCTAACTTTTATACTCAGCATCCTACCCAATGAAGTAAGTATGGAATTCACCTTCTGACAAAAGATAGTACCAAGCTGCAGACTCCGTCAAGGTCATGGCTCAGACCATGACCTTGACAGAGACCTCAGACCTTTTTTTTAGTTTTTTTTAATTCATAGGGATGGTTTCAGGGGCAGAGTGTGGAGTTAGGGCCCAAGCTAAGGTTTAGGGACAGGGAGTTGGGAAATTGGAAGACAGGCTGGAACCTAAGCCTCCACACTGTGTTTAAAGGCTAGCAACATGGACATGGTCAGATGTTGGGCCAGTAGACGGGCAAGGATGCTCGGGGTCCCGGCAAGTCCAGAGTTCAAGGCCCGGAGTTCGGGTTCTCATCCAGGGATCTCATTCATCATCATTGGCAAGTGCTGAGTCAATACCAAACATCGAAGCCCAAAGCTCAATCAGAGATCCAGATTGAAGCCCAAAGGTCAATTTGAGGTCCAGAATTTGAGGCCTAATGACTGGAGCCCCAGGTCTGCAAATCCTTCTGAGTCCACTGGGAAGGTGGGCCCAGTGAAGGCTGATACAATTGGGACATTTAAGAGACTGTTAGATAGGCACATGGATGTAAGAAATTTGGAGTGCTGTGGAGATGGGAAGTTTTAGAAAGATCGTGGAGGAGGTTTATATAGGTTGGCACAACATCATGGGCTGAAGGACCTGTAGCTGCCTTCCTGTTCTATATTCTGTATCCGTGTTTACTGAATCGATCTGCAGGAGAGAATACTTCATTTTGTGATGCTGCACAGATTCACTAGAACAGTACGGATGTGAAATAGTGTTCAATAAGAACAGGTTTTATCAGCAAGGCTTGAATCTTGACTATTTTATGTAGATTATGGAGTAATCTATTTTGAGGGCTTTCAGTTTTGTTTGCTGCTGAAACAAAATCAGGAACCATTGTGGACCGTGAGTAGGATGCAGAGAGGTGTCAGAAGGATAGAGGCAGGTTAACCACATTGGCAAATGCATGGCAGATAGAATATAATGTAGAAAACTGTAAGGTCATTTACTTTGATTGAAAGCAGGAATGACGTGGAAGGTGTTGGTGCTCAGAGACACCTGTGCTTTCTTGCACTGAAAGTTAACATAGAGGTTCAGCAAGTAATTAGGAATGGAAACGATATATTAACCTTTATTACAAGAGGATTTAGGGAGAAGACTAGAGATATCTACCTCTAATTATGTAGGGCCCTGGTGAGACTATATCTGGAATGTTGTGAGCAGGTCTGGTCTCCCTGCCTGAGGAAGGAAATACTCACAATAAAGTGAGGACACTGAAGGCTTCACCAGACTGATTCCTGAGATAGGGGCTTGTAACAAGGAGTGATTAAGCAGACTGAGTTTAGAAACAGAAAAGTTAATCTCTGAGTTTCACAAAACTCTTACAGCACTTGGCAGGATCCAATCCTGATGCATCACAGTTTGAAATGGCTACTACTTGCCCAAACTGCAGGAAATTGTGGAGAGATGTAAACATAGATCATCCTATCACACAAACTAACCTTCCTCCATTGACTGCATCCACACTTCCCGCTGCCTTATATATGCAGTCAACATAATCAAAGATCACACCCACACCAGATATGCTCTCTTCTCCCCTGTTGTGCCAGTTGGAAGATACAGAAGCTTGAAAGCATATCCATCAGTCTGCAGGATAGCTTCTATCCCACTGCTAACAGATTCTATCATTGACCTCTCCTTCGCTAAAGAGTAACTCTTGATCTCCCAATCTACCTCAACGTGATCCCTGCACTTTATCTATTTCACTGCATTATACTTTCCCTCAAACTGTAATACTATATTCAACATTGTTTTACTTTTGACTTCCTCAATGAACTTATGCAAGGCAAGATCTGTTGGGATGGCATGCAAATAAAAGGGTTATACAGTGTCTCATAGAGTCATAGAGTTAGACAGGAGGGAAATGGTCCATGCCAACCAAGATCCTCATCCAAACTGGTCCTACTTGCCAGCATTTGGTCCGTATCCCTCTTCACTTTTCCTATCCATGTACGTGTGAAGTGTCTTTTCAATGCTGTTAATATGCCTGCTGCAACCACTTCCTCTGGCAGTTCAGTCAATATACTGACCACCTACTGGGTGAAATAAAATGCTGTACAGGATCCAATTAAATCTGTGCACACTCTTATACCTCTTATGATTTTATACTCCTCTCATCCTCTAGTTTCCCCAATTCAGGAAAAAAGACTATGCTCATTTTCCTACACTCTAATAAATAAAGTCCGAACCTGCTCAACCTCTCACCATAACTCACCCCTTAAGGACTGGAAACACTCCCATAGATCTCCTCTGCACTCTTTCCATCTAAGGGCATCATTCCCATAGCAGGGTGACCAAAACTGAACACAATATTCCGAATGTGGCCTCAGCAATGTCTTGTACAACATAACATCACAACTTCTGTACTTAGTACCCTGACTGATGAAGGCTAATGAGCCAAAAGCCTTCTTCACCACTCTGCAAACCTGCAAGACCGCTTCCATGGAACCCTGTACTTGTACTCCCAAGTCCCTCTGCTCTACAATACTCCCCAGGGCTCAACCATTCACTGTGAATGTCCAGCTCTGATTTGTCTCCCTATGTGAAAATAATAAACCAGTACAAATACCAGGAGAGATGCAAGTTAGCATTTCCCCGGCTCAGTCTGGAACTGAGGGGTTACATTTTAAAAATAAGTATTGATATTGGGTTATTATTGTCACCATGTACCACGATGCAGTGAAAAACTTAGAAACATAGAAAACGTACAGCACAATACAGGCCCTTCGGCCCACAAAACTGTGCTGAACATGTCCTTACCTTAGAACTACCTAGGCTTTACCCATAGCCCTCTATTTTTCTAAGCTCCATGTAGCCATCCAGGAGTATCTTAAAAGACCCTATCGTTTCCACTTCCACCACTGCCGATGGCAGTCCGTTCCACACACTCACCACCCTATGCATAGAAAATTTACCCCTGACATCTCCTCTGTACCTACTCCCCAGCACCTTAAAACTATGCCCTCTTGTGCTAGTCATTTCAGCCCTGGGGGAAAACCTCCGACTATCCACATGATCAATGCCTCTTGTTATCTTGTACACCTCTATCAGGTCACCTCTCATCCTCCGTCACTCCAAGGAGAAAAGGCCGAGTTGACTCAACCTATTTTCATAAGGCATGCTCCCCAATCCAGGCAACATCCTTGTAAATCTCCTCTGCACCCTTTCGATGGTTTCCACGTCCTTCCTACAGTGAGGCGACTAGAACTGAGTACTCCAAGTGGGGTCTTACCAGGGTCCTATATAGCTGCAACATTACCTCTCGACTCTTAAACTCAATCCCACAATTGATGAAGGCCAATGCACCGTATGCCTTCTTAACCACAGAGTCAATGTGCATAGCAGCTTTGAGTGTCCTATGGACTCGGACTCCAAGATCCCTCTGATCCTCCACACTGCCAAGAGTCTTACCATTAATATTATATCCTGGCATCATATTTGACCTACCAAAATGAGCCACCTCACACTTACCTGGGTTGAACTCCACCTGCCACTTCTCAGCCCAGTTTTGTATCCTATCAATGTCCCGTTGTAACCTCTGACAGCCCTCCACACGATCCACAACACACCCAACTTTTGTGTCATCAGCAAATTTACTAACCCATCCCTCCACTTCCTCATCCAGGTCATTTATAAAAATCACAAAGAGTAGAGGTCCCAGAACAGATCCCTGAGGCACACGACTTGTCACCGGCCTCCATGCACAATATGACCCATCTACAACTATGCTTTGCCTTCTGTGGACAAGCCAGTTCTGAATCCACAAAGCAATGTCCCCTTGGATCCCATGCCTCCTTACTTTCTCAATAAGCCTCGCATGGAGTACCTTATCAAATGCCTTGCTAAAATCCATATACACTACATCTACAGCTCTACCTTCATCAATGTGCTTAGTCACATCCTCAAAAAATTCAATCAGGCTTGTAACGCACGACCTGCCTTTGACAAAGCCATGCTGACTATTCCTAATCATATTATGCCTCTCCAAATGTTCATAAATCCTGCCTCTCAGGATCTCCTCCATTAACTTACCAACCACTGAAGTAAGACTCACTGGCCTATCCCTACTCCCTTTCTTGAATAAGGAAACAACATCCGCAACCCTCCAATCCTCCGGAACTTCTCCTGTCCTCATTGATGATTAAAGATCATTGCCAAAGGCTCAGTAATCTCCTCCCTCGCTTCCCACAGTAGCCTAGAGTACATCCTGTCCGGTCCCGGTGAGTTATCCAATTTGATGCTTTTCAAAAGCTCCAGCACATCCTCTTTCTTAATATCTACATTCTCAAGCTTTTCAGTCCACTGCAAGTCATCCCTACAATCACCAAGATCCTTTTCTGTAGTGAATACTGAGGCAAAGTATTCATTAAGTACCTCTGCTATTTCCTCCGGTTCCATACACACTTTTCCATTGTCATACTTGATTGGTCCTATTCTCTCACGTCTTATCCTCTTGCTCTTCACATACTTGTAGAATGCCTTGGAGTCTTCCTTAATCCTGTTTGCCAAGGTCTTCTCATGGCCCGTTCTGGCTCTCCCCATTTCATTCTTAAGCTCCTTTCTGCTCACCTTATAATCTTCTAGATGCATAACATTACCTAGTTCTTTGAACCTTTCATAAGCTTTTCTTTTCTTCTTGACTAGATTTACAACAGCCTTTGTGCACCACGGATCTTGTACCCTACCATCCTTTCCCTGTCTCATTGGAACGTACCTATGCAGAACCCCATGCAAATATCCCCTGAACATTTGCCACACTTCTTCCGTACCTTTCCCTGAGAACATCTGTTTCCAGTTTATGCTTCCAAGTTCCTGCCTGATAGCCTTATAGTTTCCCTTACTCCAATTAAATGTTTCCCTAACTTGTCTGTTACTATCCCTCTCTAATGCTATGGTAAAGGAGATAGAATTGTGATCACTATCTCCAAAATGTTTTCCCACTGAGAGACCTGACACCTGACCAGGTTCATTTCCCAATACCAGATCAAGTACAGCCTCTCCTCTTATCAGCTTATCTACTATCGTGTCAAGAAACCTTCCTGAACACACCTAACAAATTCCATCCCATCTAAACCCCTCACTCTAGGGAGATGCCAATCAATATTTGGGAACTTAAAATCTCCCACCACGACAACCCTGTTATTATTACTCCTTTCCAGAATCTGTCTCCCTATCTACTCCTCGATATCCCTGTTACTATTGGGTGGTCTATAAAAAATGCCCAGTAGAGTTATTAACCCCTTCCTATTCCTAACTTCCACCCACAGAGACTCTGTAGACAACCCCTCCATGACTTCCACCTTTTCTGTAGCCGTGACACTATCTCTGATCAACAGTGTCACACCCAACCTCTTTTGCATCCCCCCACATCCCTTCTGAAACATCTAAAGCCTGGCACTTGAAGTAGCCATTCCTACCCCTGCACCATCCAAGTCTCTGTAATGGCCACAACATCATAGCTCCAAGTGCTGATCCACACTCTAAACTCATCTGCTTTATTCATGATACTCCTCGCATTAAAATAGACACATCTCAAACCACTAGAATGAGTGCGTCCCTTCTCTATCACCTGCCTATCCTCCCTTTCGCACTGTCTCCAAACTTTCTCTATTTGTGAGCCAACCTCCCTTTCCTCCATCACTTCAGTTTGGTTCCCACTCCCCAGCAATTCTAGTTTAAACTCTCCCCAATAGCCTTAGCAAACCTTCCCACCAGGATATTGGTCCCCCCCAGATTCATGTGCAACCCGTTCTTTTTATACTGGTCACACCAACCCCAGAAGAAGTCCCAATGATTCAGAAATCTGAATCCCTGCACCCTGCTCCAATCCCTCAGCCAGACATCTATCCTCCACCTCATTCTATTCCTATACTCACTTTCACGTGGCACAGGCAGTAATCCCGAGATTACTACCTTTGAGGTCCTGCTTCTCAACTTCTTTCCTAACTCCCTGTCGTCTTTTTTCAGGACCTCCTCCCTTTTCATACCTATGTCGTTGGTACCAATATGTACCACGACTTCTGGCTGTTCACCCTCCCACTTCAAGATATCGTGGACGCGATCAGACACATCCTGGACCCTGGCACACGGGAGGCAAGCTACCATCCGCGTTTCTTTCCTGCATCCAAGAATCACTTAACTGATCCCCTAAATACAGAGTCCCCTATCACGGCTGCCATCCTCTTCCTTTCCCTACCCTTCTGAGCCACAGGGCCAGACTCTGTGCTGGAGGACCAGCCACTGTTGCTTCCCCCAGGTAGGCCATCCCCCCCCCCAACAGTACTCAAGCAGGAATACTTATTGTTAAGGGGGACAGCCACTGGTGTACTCTCTAGTACCTGCTTCTGACCCTTCCCTCTCCTGACTGTTACCCACTTCTCTGTCTCCTGTGGTCCCGGGGTGACTACCTGCCTATAGCTCCTCTGTCACCTCCTCACTGTCCCTGACCAGACGAAGGTCATCGAGCTGCATCTCCAGTTCCCTAACGCAGTCCCTACGGAGTTGCAGCTTGATGCACCTGGTGCAGATGTGGCCGTCTGGGAGACCGGGCATCTCTAGGACCTCCCACATCTGACACTGAGCACAGAAAACCGGCCTCACACACATACTCTCTGTCTTTATTTTAAACAGATAACCTACCTGACCTCGACCCTTTATCGCCTAAGCCCCGTTGAGCCAAAGCCTTCCTACTCTGTCTCCCTCTACTCTGTCGCCCCCTCCTCTGACGCCCACTCTGTAAATCAGTCTTCCTTTTAAACTCTTCCCTCTGTTCTCACTGGCCGACCTCCACGCGCTTGTGCAGTCGTGCCCTGTTCAAACTGCTGAAGAAACAACTGTCACCTGTCCTGAGTACTGTTCATACAGATCAAGTCATTACACATTACATTGAACTACAATAAGGGAAAACAATAGCATTGCAGAACAAAGTGTAAAAGCTACTGAAAGAGTGGAGTGCGGGTAAAAGAAAAGTGCGAGATCAAAACAAGGTAGATTGTGAAGCCAAGAGGCCATCTTATCATGCAAGAAGTCTGTTCAAGAGTTCAATAATACTGGGATAGCAGCTGCCCTTGAATAATCATCTATTCAGGTAAGAGATGAGAAAGAATGTTCCCACATGCAGGCTGATGAATCAGAAATTTTGTACTAAAGAGAGCTGTAGAGGTTCAGTTGCTAAGTATGCTCAGTGCAATGATCAATGGATTTTTGCATGGTAAAAGATCAGAGTTTGTGCAGGAAGATGATACTAAGGTAAAAGATCCATCATGATTTTTACAGAGTCATAGGGTTATAGGGGTACCACATGAGAAAAGGCTCTTCAATCCTACTCATCCATGCCGGCAATTGTGCCCACTAGGCTTGTTCCATTTTCCTGCATCTGGCCCATATCCCTCTAAGCCTTTCATATCCATGTACCTCACCAAAATATCTTTTAAATATTGTTATCTAACCTGCTTCAATCATGTCCTCTGGCAGCTCTTTCCTCTGGGTGAAGAAGTTGCCCTGCAGTTCCCTTTTAAATCCTTACCATCTCATCTGAATTCCATGTCCTCTAGTTCTTGAATTCCCACCCATGGGGCAAAGACTGAGTGCATTCATCTTATCCATGTCCCTCATGACTTTATAAGACCATCTTATAGAGATGTATAAAATCATGAGGAGTACAGTCCTAGACTGTACAACCTCCCCCTCTAACTCAGGTCCTTGAGTCCTGGTAGCATCCTCATGGATCCTCTCTGCACTCTTTCTTGTTTATGGATGTCTTTCTTGTAGCAGGGTAACCAGAACTCTGCACAGCACTATAAGTGTGGTCTCACCAATGACTTTTCTATTGAACAGCATATCAGTCTAGAGGGGTCGAATGGTCTAACTCCTGCTGCTATTTCTTGTGCTATGTAGCGCAGGTCAGCAAATGGAGGGAAGGAAGCTGCCCTCACAGCTGGGCATTTGCTGTGACCTAGGATGGAGGACAGGCAAGCGAAAATCGGTGTTGTGGAGATCCATTATAGGGTACAATGCTTGTGCATGGATGGAGCAAGTTTCAAAGCCACACAATGACAGCATTAATGCATGTGTGGAACATCTCTGCAATAGGAATGCAGTATCGGTAAAATGTGGTATTAGTTGTTGTGTAATTAATATTTCAGTAATATTTGAGTAATATTGTAAATATATTGTTTGATTAAGTATTCTTTATTTTGCACAATTCATTATGGTTATATGTAAGAAGTACGTGAATGGCATACACCATTACACAAACATGTCATAGGTGAGTGCTTCACTAAAAAAAAGAATCTAAGAGTACACATGTTCCTGGGCTCCTGTGCTTTTCTTATGATTAGTTTCTGAAGTTACAAAAAATAAACAGTGGTGACGAGGAAGTTTTAAAATGAACCAGAGGCGACTACCTACCTGTTGAAGCACAGCACATTTTTTTCTTCACAAGGGGAGAGAGACCTTTGTTTAAAAAAGCCAACACACGGCGGGAGGAGAAGATGGCAGTATGACACAGCGCGCACAGCTCTCCGGCGAAATGATATCGTATTTGTAAGTAGGATGCCGTGCACAATTCTGATTTGATGGAGACAGACGTGAGAGCACAGAGGAACATCTGGAGAAATTTCTGAAATGCCCGGTTCGCTGCCGCTGCTACCGTGCGATCGAGAATCTTGGAGGAAAGGCCCCAAAATCCCTGATTTTGCCTGCTGCTGACGACCGGGGCTGGGGTTAAAGTGTTTGGCAGAGATGGTGCTTGGTAGTCGGTGTCGGAGGCTCAAAGTTTTCATACGACTCAGAGTCGGACTGTGGTCGGGCATGGCAGGGAAAGTTTTCTTCCTTCTCCAGTCTGCGTGAGATGTGGGACTTTTGAGAGACTTTTAACTTTTTTTACTGTGCCCATGGCCTGTTCTTCATCAAGTTATGGTATTGTTTGCACTGTTGTATCTATATGTTATAATTATGTGGTTTTTGTTAGTTTTTCAGTCTTGGTCTGTCCTGTGTTTCTGTGATATCACACCGGGGGAATATTGTATCATTTCTGAATGCATGCATTGCTAAATGACAATAAAAGAGGACTGCGTGTCCTCATAATCTAATCTAACACGTTTCTTTGAAAGAGGAGAAAGATGGTCGAGTTAAAAAAAAGGCAGAAAACTGATGAAATCTATGGGTTCATAAAAGGTGATGATAGTAATAAGTAAAAAGATGCAGAATTGGATGGCTACATTGGAAAGATGGGCGGGTTCGAATGCACAATGATGACTGGATGATGTATACTGACTGAATTGAACAGTATTTTGAATCAAAGGAAATAGCCAATGAAGGTGGAGTGCCAGTTTTGCTGAATGCAATAGGTGGAAAGGCATACAGTTTACTTAGAAGTTTGACTGCTCCAACCAAACCAGCCAATATGAGCTTTGCTGATGTCATTAAAGCAATGCAGGAACATTTAGAACCAAAACCATTGTTGATTGCAGAACACTTTAGGTTTCATAAGCGGAATCAACAAGAAGGGGAATCTATTTCAGCTTAAGTGGCTGAACTGAAGGAACTGGTTGAACATTGTCAGTTTAGTGATCTTCTTAATGATGCACTGAGAGAGACTGTTTAGTTGTGGAATCTTACAAGAAAGCATTCAAAAATGGCTCCTAACTGAAGCACAACTCACATTTAAAAGAACAGTTGAAATTGCTGTATTGATGGAAACAGCACCCAGAGATGAAATTGAGTTGATGTCAGGAATGAAAGTGAGTGAAAACAAAATTGCAACGTCTAAGCAGAAACCAGCCTGACTAAACAAATTGTGTTACTGTTGTGGTAATGGCTCACGTGCAACAGACCAATGCAGGTTTAAAGGCAAAACTTGCAGGCAATGCAACAAAGAAGGACACATACAAAGAGCAGGTCAGGCAGAAAAAAATAAATAGACTGCTCAGGGAAGGGAAAAGCTAAAAAGTCAAGTTGCAGTTTAAAAAAGAGCACTAATCTGCATGCTGTTGATGAAAAATTTGATAACGATGTGAATGACACAGGACTATGTAACCCTGAGTATTACCATTTGAAAAGTAAGAGTAGACAAACAACTCAACACAAAATGCTGGAGGAACAAAGCAGGTCAGGCAGCATCTATGGAAAAGAGTAAACAGGTGATGTTATGGGCCGAGACCCTTCATCAGGAACATCCTGATAGACAAGCAGAATGGCCTACACCAGAAATGAATGGCAAATGAACTAAGATGGAATTGGACACTGGCTCACCTGTTTCAGTCATTTTACAAAATGAGATTGAATGGCATTTCAAAGATACTGAACTGAAGCCTGCAGAAATCAAACTAAGAGTTTATAACGTATAAGGGCAGAATTAGGCCATTCGGCCCATCACACCTGTCCGCCATTTCATCATGGCCGATCCATTTCCCTTTCAGCCCCATCTCCTGCCTTCTCCCCATATCCCCTCACTCCCTGACTAATCAAGAATCTATCAACCTCAGCTTTAAATATTCCCAATGACTTGACCTCCATAGTCGACCATGACAGTGATTTCTGAAGATTCACCATTCTATGGCTAAAGAAATTCATCCTGAACTCTGTTCTAAAAGGACATCCCTTTATTTTGAGGCTGTGTCCTCTGACCTTAGTTTCCCCACCTTAGGAAACATACTCTCCACATCCACTCTATTGAGACCTTTCAACATTCGATCAGTTTCAATAAGATCCCCCATCATTCTTCTGAATTCCGGTGAGTATAGGCACAGGGCCATCAAATGCTTCTCATATGATAAGCCTTTCAATCCCAGAATCATTTTTGTGAAACTCCCTTGAACGCTCTCCAATGTCAGCACATCCTCTCTAAGATAAGGGGCCCAAAGCTGTTCACAATATTCCAAGTGAGGCCTCACCAGTGCCTTATAAAGCCTCAACATTACATCCTTGCTTTCATATTCTAGTCCTCTCGAAATGAATGCTAACATCACATTTGCCTTCCTCATCACCGACTCAGACTGCAAATTATCCTTTAGGGAATCCAGCACAAAGATTCCCAAGTTCAAAAAGGATCTAGTTCTTTCCTGGTGTACATGCTGAATAAACTCTCCTTGGGCTTCCAGCCGGGTACAGGTATTGATTATAACCAATGTTTCGATGACAAACTCTGCCATTTTCAGACATGCCCAGGCATCATCCCTGAAGAAGGTGGTAGAGTTTGTCATTGAAACATCAGTTATAATCGATAACTGTACCCAGCTTGAAGCACAAGAACAGTTTATTTGACTCCCAAATCTTTTTGCACCTCAGATTTTTGAATTTTCTCTCCATTTGGAAAATAATCTACCCTTTTATTTCTTCTACCAAAGTGCATATCCATACACTTCCTGACACTGTATTCTGCCTGCCTCTTCTTTGCCCATTCCCCTGATCTGTCTACGTCCTTCTGTGGCCTCTCTGCTTTCTCAACACTACCTGTCCCTCCACCTAACTTTGTGTCATTTGCAGACTTGGCCACAAAGCCATCAATTCCATCATCCAAATCATTGGCATATAACATAAAAAGAAGCGGCCCCAACACAGACCCCTATCGAACACCATTAGTCATTGGCAGCGTACTAGAAAAGGCTCCCTTTGTTCCCACTCTTTGCCTCCTGCCAATCAGCCACTGCTTTATCCATGCTGGAATCTTTCCTGTGATACCACAGGCTCTTAACTTGGTAAGCAGCCACTTTGTCAAAAAGTCTAAATACAACTAATTCCACCAGTTCTCCTATATCCTGCTTATCATTTCTTTAAAAATTCCAACAGATTTGTCAGGTAAGATTTCCCATAAAGGCACCATGCTGACTTTGGCCTATTTCATCATGTGCCTCTAAGTAACCTGAAACCACATCCTTAACAATCAACTCCAACATCTTCCCAACCACTGAGACTAGACTAATATTTCCTTTTTTCTGCCCTCTCCCTTCCTGAAGAGCTGAGTGACATTTGCAATTTCCCAGACTTCCAGAACCAAGCCAGAATCCATTGATTCCTGAAAGAGCATTACTGTTGCCAGCACAATCTCTTCAGCCACCTCTTTCAAAATCCTGGGGTGCAGAGCATCTGGTCCAGGTGATCTTCAGACCTTTCCGTTTCTCAAGCATCTTCTCCCTAGTAATGGCAACTTCACTCATTTCTGCCTCCTGATACTCTTGAACTTCTGGCATACTGTTAGTGCTTTCTACAGTGAAGACAGATGCAAAATACTATTTAGTTTGTTCACCATTTCCTTGTCCCCAATACCAGCTCTTCAGCATCATTTTCCCGTGATCTGATACCTACTCTCTTCTCTTTAACACTTTTGTATCTGAAGAAACTTTTGGAATCCTCTTTAATATTATTGGTTAGCTTACCTTTGCATTCCATCTTTTCCTTCTTCATGTCATTTTTAGTTGCATTCTGTTGGTTTTGAAAAGCTTTCCAATCCTCTCACTTCCCATTAATTTTTGCTTTATTATATGTCTTCTTTTTGGCTTTTATGTTGGCTTTGTCTTCTCTTGTCAGCCACAGTTGCATTATCCACTATTTAGAATTCTTCTTCTTTGAGATGTATCTATCTTGATCCTTCTGAATTTCTACCAAAAACTCCAAACATTGCTGCTCTGCTGTCATCCCTGCTAATGTTTCCGTAGAATCAATTTTGGTCATCTCCTCTCCCATACCTCTGTAATTCCCTTTACTCCACTGTAATACTGATACATCTGACTTTAGGTTCTCCTTCTCAAATTGTTGGGTGAATTCTATCATATTATGATCACTGTCCCCTAAGGGTTCCTTCATCTACAAAGCTAGATGGAGGAGTGGGTAGTGTTGAGGAAACAGAGAGCCTGCAGAGAGACTTAGATAGTTTAGGGGAATGGGCAAAGAAATGGCAAGTGAAATATGATGTTGGAAAGTGTATGGTCATGCACTTTGGTGGAAGGGGAAAAAGGGCAGACTATTATTTAGATGGGGAAAGAACTCAAAATGCAGAGATGCAAAGGGACTTGGGAGTCCTTGTGCAGGATACCCTAAGGTTAACCTCCAGGTTGAGTTGGTGATGAAGAAGGCGAATGCAATGTTGGCATTCATTTCTAGAGGTATAGAAAAAAAGAGCAGGGTTGTGATGTTGAGGCTCTATAAGGCACTTGTGAGACCACACGGAGTATTGTGTGCAATTTTGGGCTCCTTATTTTAGAAAGGGTATACCAACAGTGGAAAGAGTTCAGAGAAAATTCATGAGAATGGTTCCAGGAATGAAAAGGTTACTGTATGAGGAACATCTGGCAGCTCTTGGGCTGTATTCCCTGGAGTTCAGGAGAATGAAGGCGGGGGGGGGGTGGATCTGATAGAAACATTCCAAATGTTAATAGGCCTGAACAGATTAGATACGGCAAAGTTATTTCCCATGGTAGGGGAATCTAGGACAAGAGGCACAATTTCAGGATTGAGGACATCCATTTAGAACAGAGATGTGGAGAAATTACTTTCGTCAGAGGGTGAGAAATCTGTGGAATTTGTTGCCACAAGTGGCTGTGGAGGCCGTCATTGGGTGTATCTAAGGCAGAGATAGATAGGTTCTTGATTAGCCAGGGCATCAAAGGGTATGGGGTGAACGCAGGGGAGTGGAGATGACTGGAAGAATTGGATCAGCCCATGATTGAATGGTGGAGCAGACACAATGGGCTGAATGGCCTACTTCTGCTCCTATATCTTATGGTCTTATGGTCTTACCTTAAGTTCTCTAATCAACTCCATTTCATTGCACAACACCCAATCCACAATAGTTCATCCCTTAGTGGGTTCAAACACAAACTGCTCTAAAAAGCCATCTCATAGGCATTCTACAAATTCCCCCTCTTGGTATCCAGCAACTATCAAATTTTCCCAATCTACTTGCATATTGAAATCCCCCATGGCTATCATACATTTCTCTTTTTGGTTCCGAAATCTGCCGCGAAATGCTGCGTTTCTTATCTTACAGCCACAGACCTAAGTGAAATCGTTACTTCTTCTCATGATCCAGCTCACTGATTGGGTGCAGTCCAACTCCAAAGTGCTGGAGGAAACATAACTGCTGTGGTAATGATAGTCATAACAGTAAAGTACAACCAAAAAGCCACATTGGGCTGGCATGTGGTAAAAACAGAGGGCCAGCATTATGTGGCTGTGATTGACTGAGACAACTACAACTTGACTGGAGATCCAACCACCATTTACATGCCACATCCCCTGTAATAGTGTCAACTGAAAACGAATTAAGAAAGGTACTGGATGATGCCATATCAGTGTTCAAGGATGGCATTGGAAAACTCAGACATATCAAGGGTAAAATAATGTTGAATGAAAATACCACACTCAAGTTTTGCAAAGCCCATCCAGTTTTTTATACCACCTGTGATAAAGTAGCCAGTGAGCTAGATAGCATGGAGGCTGAAGGAATTCATTCCAAGGCTGAGTGCAGCTCATGGGTAATGTCAGTAGTCCCAGTAGCCTAGAAGAATGAGTCTGTCAGGATCTGTGGTGATTTTAAGGTCATCATCATCCCAGTACTGAAAGTAGATCAATACCCTCTGCCCAGGATGGAGGATATCTTTGCAAAGTTTTCTGGAGGAAAGCACTTCAGCAAAGTGAACCTAGTTGAGGCCTACTTGCAGATAGAGATGGAAGAAGAGTCCAAAGTGTTTCTCACCATAAACACTCACAAAGGGCTTTTTTCACTTTAATAGGCTTATTTTTGGAGTGCCGTCTGCATCTGCACTTTGGCAGAAAGCTATGAACCAGGTGCTGCAAGGTTGCCCAGGCACTCTGCGTTACCTGGATGACACCATTGTTAATAGTGAGGATAACAAGGAAAATCTCAAAACCATGTTAAAAAGATTAAGAGATTATGGGCTCAGAGCACAACGAGACAAATGTGAATTCTTTAAACTAAGCATTACTTACTGCGGTCACACAATTGATGCACAAGATTTACACAAGTGTGCTGAGAAAATTCAAACAGTGGTGGATACTAAGGCCAAAGGATGCGTCACAGTTACACTTCTTTTTAGGATTTGTCAATTACTATTAAAGGCTCTTGCCAAACCTGGCTATTGTGCTCCATCCCATGAACTCAGCACTACAGATCAGGAAGAAATGGTAATAGACAAAGCTGTGTGAGGTGGCTTTCTAAAAGGCAAAGGAAATGGGGCCATCAGACATTGTACTCGGATATCGTTATCCACATCATCCAGTGAAACTTGACTGTGATGCCTTGCCTTATGGTATATGTGCAGTCATGTCACATGTTATGAGTGATGGAAGTGATCGTTCCAGAGCCTTTGCATCACGTTCCCTTACCACTGCAGACAAAAATTATGCACAGATAGATAGAGAGGCTTTGAGTTTAGTTTGGGATATAAAACTTTTTAATCAGTACTTGTATGAGAGAAAATTGATCTTCATTACTGGTCATCAACCACTGGTGTCCAAAGGGCGTTGCACTAACAGCAGCAGCATGAATGTGGAGATGGGCTCTGTTTCTTGGAGTACACAATTACAAGATCAAATTCAATAGGACAACTAATTATGGAAATCCTGATGGATTGTCCTGTTTACTTTTGGGAAAGGAAATAACTGAAAATTTTACAAAAGAGGACACTCCTCTTGATGTATTCTCCCTAATGCAATTGAAAGTCTCCCTATTGTGGCAAAGGGAAACCAGAAAAGACCCCACTCTGCCTTAGGTCTACGTGGCTACCAAAAAGGGATGCAATCTGCAGCAGAAACTCCAACACCCCCATTTTTACCGGCACCAGGACAAATTTGCCCTTGATGGGGGGGGGGGGGGTTGCCTTATGTGGGGTTGAGAGTTGTTGTACCATCCAAGCTGAGAGCTAAAATGTTGGAGGAGCTACATGCCGGTCATCTAAGTATGGTCAAAATGAAAGCTCTGGCTCAAAGATTTGTCTGGTGACCTGGGATAGATCAGCTTATCGAGCAGCTTGCCGTGCATTGTTCGAGATGCCAACACGTCCAGAAGAAAGGTGTCTAGAGCTGTCAGAACCACTTCCTGCAGTCCCAGAGTCAATTCCTACAACCACCACCAAAGATGAGGTCCCAGAATCTGAGATCGTTTCACAGCCACAAATCTCACCTGTCAAGCAGTGTGACCGCCCCCCCCCCCCTTGTCAGGAAACATATTATCCCACAAGAGTAAGAAATCCTCCACAGTGATTAAACCTTCAGGCCCGATGGAACAATTTAACATTTACCATGCTGTGGAAGTCTATATAGTAGTTGTATTATACAGTATAGTGTGCAAGATAAGCAGAGAGCAGTACATTGCATATCTGAGTTGAGATGCATTCTGTATTGAGTTGCAGTTGATAGTTAAACAGGGAGGAGATCAGTATATTTAATATTTGAGTACTATTGTAAATACATTGTTTGATTAAGCATTCTTTCTTTGTTTACATAATTCATTAAAGAAGTACGTGAATGGCATGCGCTATTACAACACTACGTCCTATGTGAACGCCGCACTAAAAGAGACACTAAGGGCATGCAAGTTCCTGGGTTCCTATGTTCTCCTTTTGATTCATTTCTGAAGTTACAAAACATCATGTTAGTCAGTATCAGATTCTGGGAGACTTGTAAAGTAACAGTTAACATAATGCTTTACAATGTCAATTCCCTTTGTCAACTGTAAGAAGTTTGTCTGTTCTCACTGTGGCCACATTGGTTTCTTCCGGGTGGTATGTCCTTCTACATTTTGAAGACACGTGGGTTAGTGTTACTAAGTTTTTGGCATGCTTTGTTGGCGCTGGAAGCATGGCGAACCTTGCGGGCTACCCCTCCCAGCACATCTTTGGACTCTGTTGGTTATTGACATTTCACTGAATGCTTCAGTGTTTCAATGTGTATATGACAAATAAAGCTAATCCTTTAGTTCTTTAAATTGGATCTGCATGTTCCAGCTAACATCCCCCCACCCCCCCACTTAACCTTGCACAGCTAAGCAGACATTCGGTGTAGGAAGGAAGCCCTCCCCCATCTCCAATCCCCCAGTGCTATTTAAAGGCATCTTCAATTACTGGCTGTTTAGCTGCTGATTGATTTTTGCTGGCTGTTGCTATGATTCTACAAGTGTTTGGTCCTTTTCATAGTGGTCTCACGTTGCGGCAGTCCATGGGGACTGGTTTGGCAGGTGCTGAAGGACTATTAGTCGCCTTCAAGGTTCCTGCATGAATCTAAGTGCCCTCAGACACAGTGAATTAGTGGGCTCTCCTCCTGAGGGACAGGGGGTTGAGGTGAGGGGGGGTGGTGTCACAGAGGAGGAAGTATGGAGGGCGGAGCTGCTAGAGACAACAAGGGTGTGGAATGTTGTCTGCAGGAGGTCTTGTGACCACCAGCAGTGAATCACGCATGTCAATTCTTGGTTTGCTGCCAGTGCTCTGATCTTTTCATCCTGAGATCGCTGTTACATCTGTCATCCAACATCACACAGCTTTCTCTGCACAGTGCAAAAGCCAGAACTGCCATAATAGAAACCACCTGAACCAAACTTATTGTTGAAATTGTGGCTGGTGATCTAACGATCACCCTGGTACCTCTCCTCACTGCCAATCTTTCATATCATTTTGCCTTACCAGAGCAAGGTGGGACATGTGGTGAATGGTGCCTCAAACATAACCTCTTATGCAGCATCAGTAAAACTGAGGAGCTGATTAATGACTTCAGGAAGTGGAAGGACAAACATGCTTTGGGGGATCGATGGTGGAGAAAGTCAGAGGCTTAAAATTCTTGGGCATTAACGCATTAGTTGACCTCTCCTGGGCCCAGCAAGTGGTTGCAATTTACTTTCTTAGGAGGTTCTGGAGGTTTGGCTTGTCACCTACACTAGAACAAACTTTCTACAGATGTACTGTTGTAAGTATCCAGACTGCTTGCATCATGGTCTGGTAAGGCAATTCAAATGCGCAGGAACGTTGCAGAGAGTAGTGAATTCAGACCAATATATCACAAGCACATTTCACACCATCAGTAGTATCTGCAGGAGAAGCTCCCACACAGAGGCAACATCTGTTGTTAAAGATCTCCACCCTCCGTCCGGGCCATGCCTTTTTCTTGCAGCTACCGTCGGACAGGAAGCCCGAAGTTCCACATGACCAGGTTCAAGGACGATTACTTTCCCTTCAACCATTTGGTTCTTGAAACCAACCAGCACAACCCTAATCACTACAGCTTAGCAACACTATAACTACTTTGATCACTTTGCACTAAAATAGATATATATTGTTCTAATGTCAATGCTGCTTAAAAACTGTTATATGCTCTTGATGCTGCTGCAAGTAAATTTTTCATTGCACCTGTGCACAAATGCATTTGTGCAAATGAGAATAAATTCAACTTTAATTTTGATTTTGGCTTTGATCCCAATGACCCTATGCCGTGCTGGTTGTCGGTTCTCAGCTGCAGTGGAAGAGACTGTGGGTAGGCTTGCACGAGCTCTGGTCCTAGGAGGGTCCATTTCAGCCCAGTCCTGATGCAAAGTTTTGACCTGAAACATTGACAGCCCCTCCCACTCCTAGGATGTTGCTTGACCCTTTAAGATCCCCCAGCAGATTGTGCTTGCTCCAGACTGCACGATTTTGACAGGGGAAGTGACAGTCAGCAGCAAAGGTACTGGAGGACAGGTCATGACGGGAAGATGCATGTCTAGTGGAAGAACGGGATGTTCCTGTCGGCAGGATACGTCGGGGGCTGGTGATCCTCCTGGGGTTGGAAGTCTGTGTGAAACTGGAGGCCGAGGCCTGGAGTTCAAAGTCCCACAACTGACGAATCCTCAGGTCGTTACTGGAGGTCGAAGACTGAAGTCAGTGAGTCCAGAAGTCAAGGCCCAAAGGCTGAAGCCCTGGGTCACCGTGTCCAGAAATTGGAGGCCTGATGTCTGTGAGGTTGAGAGTCTGGAGCCCAGGAGTGGAGGTTGGAGGCCCAGAGGTGGCCTGTCCTGGGGTTGCAGTCGTGTGTGTGTGTGTGTGTGTGTGTGTGTGTGTGTGTGTGTGTGTGTGTGTGTGTGTGTGAGGGAGGGGTGGTGTTGACAGGGTGGGAAGTGGGTTTGTTTTGCTGTTGCTGTTGTTTGTTGGCTGCGTGTTGTTCTGTAGAGCATGGTGCACATGATACATTGGTGCCGGGACGTGTGGCGACACCTACAGAGTGCCCTCAGCGCATCCTTAGGTTGGGTTGGTTGTTAATGCAAACAATGTATTGCACTGCATCAATGTTTTGATGTAAATGTGAAAGAGAAATGAATAAATGAATCTGAGTCTGTTAGTCAGCAGCAAGGGCACGGGGGTAAAGCTCGTGCCAGGAAGATGTGTGTACTGAGGGTGGGCAGCAAGTCCTTGCTGGATGGAACTACTGCCATTTGCTCAGGGTGTTATCAAGTAGGGAAGTTTGCTGATGATTCATTCTCTCTGCAACTCTTCAGCAAATGAAGCTGCCCAGCCTGACCTGGACAACGTTCAGGCAATAACTTAAAAGTACTAGGTGACGTTCATGTCACAAACTTAACCACAAGAGATTCTGCAGGTGTTGGGAATCGTGAGCAATGCATACAAAATTGTAGAGGAACTCAGCAAGTCAGGCAGCACCTATGGAGGGGAATCAATAGTTACTGTTTTAAGTTGAGACCCTTCATGAGGACTGAAGAGGAAAGTTCAGAAACTAGAATAAGGAGGTAGGGGGCAGTGAGAGGGGGGTCTGGCAGGTGATCAGTGAGATCTGGTGAAGGAGAAGGTGGTGGGTAGGGGAGGATGAATATTGAAGAGGTAAAAGGCTAAAGAAAAAGGGCTCTAACAGGCGAGGACAGTGGACCATGGGAGAAAGGAAAGGAGGACAAGTGAAAAGCAGAGGCTATATGGGTGGAGCTGAGGAACGGGAAAGGTGTGACCAAACTAATAGGGTTGTATTATAGACCACCCAATAGTCAGAAAGAGTTGGAGGAGCAAATCTGTAGAGAGATAGCAGACCGATGTAAGAAACAGACAGTTGTAATAGTAGGGGATTTTAACTTTCCACATATTGACTGGGACTCCCACACTGTGAAAGGGCTGGATGGCATGGAGTTTGTCAAGTGTGTTCAGGAAAGTTTTCTAAATCAATATGTAGAGGTACCAACGAGAGAGGATGCAATACTTGATCTCCTATTAGGGGAACCAGACAGGTCAGGTGACAGAAGTATGTGTAGGCAAACATTTTGGGCCTGGTGACCATAATGTCATTAGTTTCAAGTTAACTATGGATAAAGATAGGTCTGGTCCTCGAGTTGATGTTCTAAATTGGAGAAAGGCCAATTTTGTGGAAATGAGGAAGGATCTAGGAAGAGTGGATTGGGATAAGTTGTTTTCTGGCAAGGATGTGTTCAGTAAGTGGAAGACCGTCAAAGGCGAAATTTTGAGAGTGCAGAGTTGGCATGTTCCTGCCAGGATTAAAGGCAAAGTTAACAGGCATAGGGAACCTTAGTTTTCAAGGGATGTTGGCGATCTGGTTAAGAAAAAGAAAGAGGTGTATAGCAGGTACAGGCATCTAGGAACAAACGAGGAACTTGAAGAGTAAAGAAAATGTAAGAAAATACTGAAGAAGGAAATCAGGAAGACAAAAAGAAGACATGAGGTTGCTTTGGCAGATAATGTGAAGGTAAACCCAAAGGGTTTCTACAAGTATATCAAGAGTAAAAGGATAGTAAGGGACAAAATTGGTTCCCTAGAAGATCAGAGTAGTCATCTATGTGTAGAGCCTCACAAGATGGGGGAGATCTTAAACAGTTTTTTTGCATCAGTATTTACTCAGGAAACTGGCATAGTGTATATGGAAGGAAGGGAAACAAGCAGTAGTGTCATGGAACATATAGAGATTAAGGAGGAAGAGGTGCTTGCTGCCTTACAGCGAATAAAGGCAGATAAATCCCCCAGGCCTGACATGATATTTCCTCGGACCTTGAGAGAGACTAGTGTAGAAATTGCAGGGGTCCTGGCAGAAATATTTAAAATGTCCTTAGCCACGGGTGTGGTGCCGGAGGACTGGCGTGTAGCTCATGTTGTTCCGTTGTTTAAAAAAGGTTCTAAAAGTAAACCAGGTAATTACAGGCCGGTGAGCCTGACATCAGTAGTAGGTAAATTATTGGAAGGTGTTCTGAGAGATTGGATATACAAGTATTTGGACAGCCAAGGGCTGATTAAGAGTAGTCTTTCTTGGCTTTGTGCGTGGTAGATCGTGTTTAATGAATCTTGTACAGTTTTTTGAGGCGGTTACCAAGAAAGTAGATGAAGGAAAGGCTGTGGATGTTGTCTACATGGACTTTAGTAAGGCACTTGACAAGGTCCCACATGGGAGGTTAGTTCAGAAGGTTCAGACACTAGGTATCTATGGAGAGGTTGTAAACTGGATTCGAAATTGGCTGTGTGGGAGAAGACAGAGAGTGGTAGTGGATGATTGCTTCTCAGACTGGAGACCTGTGACTAGTGGTGTGCCTCAGGGATCTGTGCTCGGACTATTGTTGTTTGTTGTCTATATCAATGATCTAGATTGGGGTCCCCAACCTTTTTTGCACCGCAGACCAGTTTAATATTGACAATATTCTTGCAGACCGGCCGACAGTGGGGGCGGGGGTGTTCAAGTTCAACAGAGGGCGTGACAGGGAATGAGGAAAGGTGCAGCTGACTCATATTGTTTCATATCGCCAAATCATATCGTTTCCTCGTGGCCCGGTGGTTGGGAACCACTGATCTAGATGATAATGTGGCAAGTTTGCTGATGACACTAAGATTGGAGGTGATGTGGACAACGAGGAAGGCTTCCAAAGCTTGCAGAGGGATCTGAACCAACTGGAAAAATGGGCTAGAAAATGGCAGATGGAATTTAATGCAGACAAGTATGAGGTGTTGCATTTTGGAAGGACAAATCAAGGTAGGACATACACAGTAAATGGTAGGGCACTGAGGAGTGCAGAGGAACAAAGGGATCTGGGAGTTCGGATACATAATTCCCTGAAAGTGGTGTCACAGGTGGACAGGGTGGTAAAGAAGGCTTTTGGCATCCTGGCATTTATAAATCAAAGTATTGAGTCTAGAAGTTGGGATGTTATGGCGAGGTTGTATAAGACATTGGTGAGGCCAAATTTGGAATATTGTGTGCAGTTCTGGTCACCTAACTATAGGAAGGATATCAGTAAGATTGAAAGAGTGCAGAGAAGATTTACTAGGATGTTGCTGGGTCTTCAGGAGTTGAGTTACAGGGAAAGATTGAACGGGTTAGGACTTTATTCCTTGGAGCGTAGAAGAATGAGGGGGATTTGATAGAGGTTTACAAGATTATGAGGGGTATAGACAGAGTAAATGTGAATAGGCTCTTTCCACTTAGGTTAGGAGAGATAAATACGAGAGGATGTGGCTTTAGGGTGAAAGGGGAAAGATATAGGGGGAACATTAGGGGGAACTTCTTCGCTCAAAGTGTGGTGGGAGTGTGGAATGAGCTGCCATCTGATGTGATAAATGCGGGCTCACATAAGTTTTAAGAATAAATTGGATAGGTACATGGATGGGAGAGGTCTGGAGGTTATGGACTGGGTGCAGGTCAATGGGACTAGCGGAATAAAGTTTCGGCACAGACTAGAAGGGCCGAATGGCCTGTTTTCTGTGCTGTAGTGTTCTATGGTTCTATGGTTCTAAGTGAGGGGTGAGAAATTGCCAGAACAGGGAATTGAACAAAGAGGGAAGGAGGGCAGTGGATCCCGGGAGATCTTGCATTTTGCAACAAATGGAAGGCATTCGACAAAGTGGTCCCCCAATCTATATCTGTTCTCTTCGAAGTAGAGGAGGCTGCACTGGTAGCACCAGATACAGCAGATGAAAGACTCAAGGTGAAGTGTCACTTCATTTGGAAGGACTGTTTGGGGCTGTGACTGGTGGTGAGGGAGGAGGTGTAGTGGCAGGTGTAACGCTTGCAGGGTTAGATACCAGGAAGGAGATCAGTGGGAGAGACAGTGGACAAGGGAGTCAGGAAAAGAGCAATCCCTTTGGAAAGTGGAGAGGGATGGGAATTCGATATGCTTCGTGGTGGGATCCCTTTGGAGATGATGGAAGTTATGGAGAATGACGTGCTGGATATGACAAACTTGCAAGGGAATGGCCATCTCAATCAAGAGTCTAACCACCATCCTAGGCATTCATTAGTCTTGCCTTCAAGTCCCCAATCATAAAATGCTCAGGGTCGCCATTGACTGGAAACTCAACTAGACCAGCTGCAAACAAGTCAGAGCCTCCTGCAGGGAGTCAGTCACCCCCTGATGCTGTAAAAGCTTTCCATCATCTGTGAGAGAGGAACACAATGGAAAACACACGCCACTCTCACCCTGTCATGGGAAAGATATTATTAATCTGGAAAGAATACATGAAACATTTACAATGGTGTTTCGAGGACTCGAAGGACTGAGCTATAGGGAGCGTTTGGATGGGCTAGAACAAGCTAGGTTAGGTCACATGGGATTTAGAGGGCGCTAGCAATGTGAGTTCAGAATTGGTTCGATGATAGGAAGCAGATGGTGATTGCTGAAGGACAATTCTCTGACTGGAGGCCTGAGACTAGTGGGCTAACCCCCGCGTTCAGTGCTGGGACCTCTGTTATTCATTATTTATGTAAATAATTTGGATATGAATGTAAGTAGCACGATTAGTAACTTTGTTGATGATACCAAATTAGAGTGTTTTATTGACAATGAAGCAGGTTACAATGAATTGCAAAGGGATCTTGATCAGTTAGGGAGATTACCAGAGGAATGCAAAGTGAGGTTTAACTTAAATACATGTGAGGGGATGCATTTTGGACAGTCAGACCAGGGCAGGACCTGTGCTGGGAACGGCAGGGCACTAACAAGTGTTGTGGAACAGAGGCACCTGGGAGTACAGGTGCACAGTTCACTGAAAGCAGCTGCACAAATAGACAAGGTGATGAAGGAAGTGTTTAGTATGCTAACCTTCATCAGTCAGGCTATCCAGGTTAGGAATGGGACATTATGTTGCAGTTATATAAGTCACTGGTGAGGCTGCACATGAAGTATCATGTACAATTTTGGTCTCCCTGTAATCGGAAAGACATTGTCAAGCTGGAGAGGTGTAAGAAAGATTTATGAAAATGTTGCCTTAGTTATAGAGAGGTTAGCCACACTGGATCTTTGTTCCTCGGAGAATAGAATGAAGGGTGATTTCATTGAAGTTTATAAAAGCATGAGATGTACAGATAAAGTCACAGTCTTTTCTCCAGGATTAGTGAATTCAAAACTAGAGGGCACAGGTACAAGGTTAAAAAAAGGGGAGAGATTTAAAAGAGACTTGAGAAATAACATTTTTACACCATGGGTAGTGAGTACCTGGAATGAGCTGCCAGAAGAAGTGGTCAAGGTTGGTACAATTTCAACATTTAAGAAGCATTTGGATAGGTACATGGAGGAGGGAGAGACTTTGAGGGTTATGAGGTGAATGAGGACAACTGGGACTAGCAAGGATGATGCTAAGGTTGGCAAGGACCAACTGTGCTGAAGGACCTGATTCCATCCTGTACTACTCTATGATTCTATGACGTTGTGACTTTTTTCCTTTGAATGTAGGAAACTGAGAGGTGATCTGAGAGGAGTATATAAAGTCATGAGGGGCATAGATAGAGTGAATGCACAGTCTTTTCCTCATGGTTGAGGAATCAAGAACTAAGGACATAGGTTTAAGGTGAAAGGGAAGTGATTTAAGGTGACGGGCCCAGTGGAAACCGGGTGGGGCTCTGAAAACTGTGGCGACCAATTGGCTGTTGTGTTCAAAGACATTTTCAATCTGTCATAGGAACAGTTGGAGGTTACCACCTGTTTCAAAAGGGCAACAATCATACCAGTACCCAAGAAGAAACAGCATCTATCAATTTGTTGATGATACAACCATACAGGAGCGAGATATACCAGTTAGTTAGGTGGTGTTGCAGCAACAATCTGGCACTCAACATCAGCAAGACCAAAGAGCTGATTGTGAACTTCAGGAAGGATAAGACAAGGGAATACAAACCCATCCTCTTAGAGGGATCAGAGGTGGAGAGTGAGCAATTTCAAGTTCCTGGGTGTCAATATCTCTGTTAAATAGTTAAGTTAAAATAAATAGTTCAACATGACAGAGATAAAAAAGTAGTGAGGTAGTGTTCATGGGTAGAATGTCCATTTAGGCATCGGATGGCAGAGGGGAAGAAACTGTTCCTAAATCGCTGAGAGGGTTTCTTCAGGCTTCTGTACCTCCTTCCTCTGGTAACAATGTGAAGAAGGCGTGTCCTGGGTGCTGGGGGTCCTTAGTGATGGACACTGCCTTCCTAAGGCACCGCTCCTGAGAAGTCTTGGGTACTCTGGAGGCTGGTACCCATGATAGAGCTGACTAATTTTACAAGCTTCTGTAAGTTATTTCGATCTTGTGCAGTAGCCTCCCCCCACCACTGGCACACCTCAAGGATATGTGCTTAGCCCACTATTCTACTCTCTCCATACCCATGACTGTGTGCTGGGCACAGCTCAAATGTCATCTAAAAATTTGCTGATGCCACAACAATTGTTGGCAGAATTTCAGACGGTGACAAGAAGGCATACAGGAGCGAGATATATCTGCTAATTGAGTGGTGTTACAGCAATGATCAGTGCCAGGAACACCAAAGAATTGACTGTGGACTTCAGAAAGGGTTGGATGAGGGATGAGTCCTCATAGAGGAATTAGAAGTGGAGAGAGTGAACAATTTAAAGCTCATGAG
Source organism: Mobula birostris (assembly GCF_030028105.1). Classification (NCBI taxonomy): domain Eukaryota; kingdom Metazoa; phylum Chordata; class Chondrichthyes; order Myliobatiformes; family Myliobatidae; genus Mobula; species Mobula birostris. Next base: position 77,105,838 of record NC_092370.1, read on the forward strand.
TGTCAGCATCTCTGAGGATCGATCCTGGACCCAACATATTGATGCAGTTACAAAGAAGGCACAACAGTGGCTATATTTCTTTTGGAGTTTGAAGAGATTTGTTACGTCACCAAAGACACTTGCAAATTTCTACAGATACACCATGGAGAACATTTCAACTGGCTGCAGTTGGTATTGGGGGCACTGCACAGGATCGAAATAGAAGCTGCAGAAAGTCATGAACTCAGTCAGCTCCATCATGGGTATTAGCCTTATTAGCATCCAGGACATCCTCAAAGAGCAATGCCTCAAAAAGGTGGCATCCATCATTAAGTACCTCCATCACCCGGGACATGCTCTTTTCTCATTGCTATCATCAGAGAGGAGGTACAAGAGCTCGAAAGCACACACTCAATGATTCAGGAACAGCTTCTTCCCCTCTGCCATCTGATTTCTGAATGGACATTGAACCCATGAACACCACCTCACTACTTATTTTTACACAGCTTATTTAATTTAACTTTGATATATATGTAACCCTCAGGTTCTGTTGGCTGTGTAAGTCTAGGGAGACAATCTCTGTCCCGCCAAATGTGTGAAATTAAGGTACTAAACCTCCTGTTTGTGTGGATACTGGGTGATTTGTTACCCTGTTACAAATCAGTACCGCGAAATAACAGACAATACACCATATGCAATTAAACAATTTAGCTTTATAATTCTTAATTTGACTAAAGGGTTAGTAAAGTAAAACAAAAAGAAAAGGGCCCATTTTAATGAAAATCCAATGTGCACAAGTTGGAGCTCACAGTTTCCCTTTGCTGATCCTCCATCAATTTCCCTGGGCTTTGTCGACTCCCGGTCCCACTCCAAGTCCATTCTTTTCTGGTGTCTACGACCTCTCCTTTCTGGCGTCTTCTCTCTCCATCTCCTGCCGACCAAAGGACCCAGATCACCTCGGTGTCAGGCACACACTCCCCTCACTGGACGGCTCACATTCCAAAGCACCCGTTATCTCTAACCATAACCCAAACTCTGTTTCTACAGAAAGACCATCACATTAGCAGTGAAACCTTTCCTAGGGCGTTACACTCTCCCTTCCCCACCCCCACCAAATTTAGTAATATCCTCATGACATTGAGATAATTTGCCAACTCTTCATGCAAAGCACAAAGTCCAACCCAGGTGTAAAAGGCAGAGATACAGCTCCCCAAAGTGCTAGGGGCCACACTCTGTTCACCCGGTGCTACATAGGTCAGCCTATCTGGTGGTCTCCTAATTCTCTGAGATCTCCGTTACCTCTTCATGTTCCGACACTACTGGCGATACTTCTGGTCTACCTGCCGAGGCCTCCCCAAGTCTATCACTCGTGCCTTCTTGCAACTCGGACCCCTCCATCCCTTGGCTGAGCCCCGCTTCATCCCTTTCAGGGTCCTGCCGAAACCCAGGTTGTCCACAGATAGCCCCCCCCCCACCCCCAGTTTCATCTGGCTCAGCATGAGAAGGGTTGGGAATCTCTTTCTCAATCAATGGGGAGTTAGCAAAAGGCAGCATATACCACACCCCCATTTCCTCATCCTCCGAATCAGTATCCCAGTCAGGGGCGGGGGCCGGTCTAATCTCTCCTGCTGTTGGTCCTGCAGTCACCCCGTGTCGACGCAGAGTCCTCCTACTAGGTGTAGGCTCCAGGTCGGGCTCCGGGTCAACCCGCACCTCTTGTCCCAGAGGCAGAAGATGGTTCCAATGGAGAATCTTGACAGGCCCATTCCCATCCTCTGGTTTCACCTGGAAAACTGGTACGTTTGGTATCTGACTCTCTACCACATAAGGCGTAGCCGCCCAGCATCAGCCAACTTATGCTTCCCAGGTAGCCCCAAATTCCATAAGAGCACTTGGTCTCCTGGCATGAGTTGGGAGAACCTAACCTTTTGATCGTACTTCCTCTTATTTCCTTGATTCTGCTTGGCAGCCACGACCTCAACTAATTCATAAGCCTTTTTTCAGCTCCCTTATCATATCAGGCACATACTTCAGATAAGTCTTGGTGGTAGGTCTTCCTCACCAGCCCCTAAACAAAGGTCAATGGGCAACCTCGCCTCATGCCCAAACATCAGATAATATGGCAAGTACCCAATAGCTTCATTTTGTGTACAGTTCTGGCAGTGGACCAGATGTCCAATATGATGACTCCACTTGGTCTTCTTGTTGATTTCCGAAGTTCCGAGCATGTCTAGCAAGTTCCGATTAAACCTCGTGGGCTGGGGATCACCTACGGGTGATAAGAAGTAATCCTTGACTTCTTGACTCCGAGCATGCTCAGTAACTCATGTATGAGCCTACATCCAACACCTTGTCCCAGATCACTATGTATCCACTTGGGGAAGCCATAATAAATGAAATACTTCTCCCATAACACTTTGGCCACCGTGGACACCGTCTGGTCCTTGGTGGGGAGAGCTTGCATATATCTGATGTAGTGATCCATGATGACCAAGTAATTCACCATGTACTGGGATCTGGCTCCAGTGATAGGAAATCCATACACATTAGGTCCAGGGGCCTCGCACTCTGCAAGTGGGACAAGGGAGTTGCCCATGTAGGCAATATCTTCCACCCTATGCATCGAATGCTTGACTTGCAGTATTCTTCGACCTCCAGCTTCATTCACTCTCCCAGTCCAGGTGTCCAGTAGAACCCATCTCTGAGCAATCCATAGGTCTTTTCAACCCCCAAATGTCCAGAATCATCATGAAGAGACTTCAACACAATCCTCTGATACTTTTCTAGGTAGAACCAGCTACCGGGGTTGGTTTGGGAGCGACGTGACCCCTCTTAGGATACGGTTCCTCAATTCCATTCTGGGCCATTCTCACAGTAATGGAGGCACCTCAGCGTGTTTCGTCTTCTCCGCTTGGGCCAAGTCTCCCTTTTCGACCGCTGACCAAATGGTACCGATGTCTGGGTCATCTTGCTGAGCAGCTGCCACTTCCCCAGGACGCCATTCCGGTAACTGGTTTGTCTTCAGAGCAGTCAGGTTACAGTAAGCTTGTGTGATGGCGCCATTAGAAGCTCCCAATTGACCTACCACTGAACAAAGGACCCAGATCACCTCGGTGTCAGGCACACAGCACAAAAACACACTGCCCTCATTGTACAGCTCACATTCCAAAGCACCCGTTATCTCTAACCATAACGCAAACATTGCTTCTACAGAAAGACCATTACATTAGCAGTGCATCTATAGAAAGGCCATTACATTAGCAGTGAAACCTTTCCCAGCGTGTTACATATACATAATAAAACTTTCATTTTTTTCTCACCCCTTATGGGTGGTGTGCATGTGTATTTTTTCTCTCAGTCGCAGGTCCTCTACCGGAGGCCTGGGAGCTTGAGGAATCAGCACAGTATCCTTGCTGCTCTGGACTGAGATCTCAGATGTTGTTCCTGGGATTTGTTGGAGCCACTCTCCCAGTCCAGGTGTCACAGCTCCAAGTTCTCCTATTGCCACAGAGATTACTCTGGCTTTAAACTTCCACATCCTTTCTATCTTCTCCTTCAAGCCCCGGTATTTCTCCAGCTATTCATATTCTTTCTTCCTGATGTTACTGTCATTCGGGATTGCCACATCTATTAGCATTGCTTTCTTCTGTTCCTTGTCCAGTATTACTATGTCTAGATGGTAAGCCAGTTGCTGCTTAACAGTCTGTATTTGGAAGTCCCACAGGATCTTAGCTCTGTCATCCTCCACTACCTTCTCGGGTGCTTCCCATTTGGATTTGGAAGTGTCCAGTCCATACTTAGCACAGATGTTCCTGTACACAATTTCTGCCACTTGGTTATGTTGTTCAGTTCATGGTGTCCCTGCCTGGATTTTACACCCCACTATTATCCGCTGGATGGTTTTAGTAGATTCATTGCTCAGTCTGCATCTTGGGTCTTGTCTGGTGTGATAGACCCCTGCTTCTATTGCTCTTGTGCTCAGAACCTGTTCTTGCGCAGCCATGAGCAGCACCTCTGTGCTGTCCCTCAGCCCTGCCATTTCCAGCCATTGCTAGGACTTTCTTATGTCAGCCACGTCTGATACCTGCCGATGGTAAATCTGGGGCAGTGGCTTGTCCTGCCACGGCCTCTGGTCCTTCCATTTCCATATCCCTACCTGCTGTCTGAGGTATTCACCTGGCAGGTTGTCCTTAGGGGCCATCTTCTTGACATACCCATGGATGATTTGCATTTCTTCAAGGACTGTGGCCTTGACACTTCCAAGTCCCCGTCCTCCTTTATTCTGGCCGGTGTACAGTCGCTCGACCTTGGACTTTGGATGGAATCCTCCATGTATTGATAGTAGTTTCTGGGACCTGATGTCAGCGGCTTCCAATTTGTTCCTTGGCCACTATTGTGGCTGAGTATCTGATGACCGGTAGGGCGAATATATTGATGGCTCTGATCTTGTTCTTCCCATTCAGCTGGCTTTTTACAACCTGTCTCACTCTTTGGAGGAACTTGGATGTTGCACTCTACCTTATGTTCTCATCATAGCTTCCACATGCCTGCAGGATCCCCAGGTATTTGCAGCTGTCCTGCACACCTGGTATGTGGCCTTCAGGTAACTCGATCCCTTCAGTCCTGATGAGTTTGCCTCTTTTCACTATCATCCAGCTGTTTCCAGTCCCAATGACATCCCGATGCCTCTGCTGTACACCCTTGTCAGGTGGATTAGTGAGTTAATGTCTCTTTCATCTGTGGCTTACAGCTCGATCTCATTCATGTGATAGGAGGTGGCTGATGATCACTCCACTCTTGAACCTGCATCCATATCCATACTTTGAGATGATCTGGCTGAGGGGGTTCAAACCTATGCAGAACAGCAGTGGGAATCATGCATCACCCTGGTATATTCCACGTCTGATGGACACTTGTGCCATTGGCTTCGAGTTAACTTCTAGCATTGTTCTCCAATAGTCCACTGAGTTCTTGATGAAGGTCCTCAGTGTCTTGTTGACCTTGTATAGAGACAGACATTCCAGGATCCATATGTTGGGCATTGAGTGTATGCTTTCTGGTAGTTGATCCAGGCTGTGCCTAGGTTGGTTTGCCTGGTCTTGTACGACAGCTTTATCTACCAGTCCATCACAGCAGAAGATGGCCAGCAACGGGTAGCAAGTATGAAGAATTGGACATCATCAGGGCCTGACATGATCCACACCTATTAGTTGAAGAAACTAACAACATTACATACACAGCTGGCAGCTCAAACAAACCAGTTGCTTGAAGCAGGCTCCTACCCTCATTGGCTAACTTAAGGAAGAACAGTACTCATAATGAAGGATCCCCACTAAGGAACAATACTATCAAACTACCAGCCTATAACCTGCCTGTCAGCAACATGGAAGCTCCTATCAGGAATCATAGCCACCAAGCTGAAGGAACATGTGTGTAAATTCCTGAGCCAAGAGGGGGATTGGTAATGGAACCAGAGGTTCCAAGTACCAACATATATATACTTAGTGTAATTCACAGTTTTTATCATGCATTGCATTGTACTGCTGTCGCATAACAACAAATTTCATGACATATGCCTGTAATATTAAACCTGACTCTGATTCTGATTCTGAATTTAAAGGGCAATATTTTAACACTGAGGGGCTATGTACTGTATATTGAATGAACTGCTAGAGTAAGGGATTAATGCAAGTGCAATACAAACTTTTAGAAGGAAGTTGGACAGGTACATGGATTGGAAACTTTTGGTAAGTTATGGGTCAAACCAGGGCGAATGGACCAGTTGAGTAGAGGAGCCTGTTTCAGTGCTGCATGGCTCTTTGCCTGCCTGGATGAGTAAAGTTCCAGCAGCTCTCAAGAAAATATCAACACCATCTACAGCAATGCAGCTGCTTTTCTGGTACCCTCCAGATTAAAAAAAAAATCTTCTTACCTCTGTCCTGAATGGCTGACCTTTTATTTTGTTGATAGACATGTAAGCCAGGGAAATATCATTCCTGCATCTACCCTGTCAAGCTCCTGAAGAACTTGGTACATTTTGATAAATCTACCCTTCATTCATCCAAACCTAAGAGAATACAGGCCTTGTCTGCTTACTGCCTCCTCAAACACAAACTACAGATGAGGAATCAGGCTGGGGAACTATGTTCCACTCCCTCCATTGTGAGTACAGTCTTCATTAGGGAGGGGGGACAAGATATCTGCACAGCTTTCCCACTATCGTCACACCAGGGCCCTTGATAACAGGCACAATGCATCTTTATCCTGCTCCTCTACAGTACTGGTGCAACACACACAAAACACAGGAGGAAATCAACAGGTCAGGCAGCATCTATGGAGGGAATTGAACAGTTGACATTTTGGATTGAGACCCTTCATCATGTCTCTAGCATCTACAGTCTTCCTTGTGTCTCCCTCTTGCAGTACTGTTTGTGTTTTCCCATTTACTTACTGTTCCTGTGTAGAAGGGTAATTGAGAACTGATGAATTGGTAATTTGATTTATTATTGTCACATGTAGCAAGGTTCAGTGAAAGACTTTGTTTTGCATGCTATCCATACAGATCTTTTCACCACATTAGTTCTTTGAGGGAGTACAAGGGAAAAGCACCAATAGATCACAGACTAAATTTTACAGCTACAGAGGAAGTGCAGTGCAGGCAGACAATAAGGTACAAATTCAAGACAAGATGATATGATCAAGAGTCCATCTACGGTACCATTCAATAGTCTTAAAACAGTAAGGTAAAAGCTGTTCTTGAGGATGGTGGTATTTGTATCTTCTGTCTGATGGAAGAGAGGAGAAGAGAGAGTATCTGGGATGGATGGGGACTTTGATTATGCTGCTTTACTGAAGCGGTGGGAAGTGTAAACGGAGTCAGTGGAAGGGAGGCTGGTTTCTGTGATGGACTGGCCAGTGTCCACAAATCTCTGCAGTTTCTTGTGAACTTGGACTGCAGTGGGTTCCAGAACATAACTTAACCCCACCTTCTGAAGAGCTGCTAGGTGAAGGCAATAAATTCCAGCCTTGTCAGCAGCACCCAGATACTGAAAATGACAAGATTTTTTAAAAAAGCACCTTTAGCAATCTATTGAAGAACAGATTTGCATTGAGGTACTGCAATGACTGTTGAACATTGTAGCCATGGTGAGATACAGCTACACAAGATGTTAGGGAGAGTGGACAATGTGACATCAGTCTTCAGACATCACTTCAGAGCAGGTTCCACAAATAGGAGACAATCTGCAGATGCTGGAAATCAAGGCAACACGCACAAAGTGCTGGAGGAACTCAGCAGGCCAGGCAGCATCTATGGAAATGAGTAAACAGTCGACGTTTCGGGCCGAGGCCCTTCATCAGAGCTAGAAAAAAAAGAAATGAGAAGTCAGAGAAAGAAGATGGGGGAGGGGAGGAAGGAGTACAAGGTAATAGGTGAGAGGTGAAACTGGTAGAGGGGGAGGGGGTGAAGTAAAGTGCTGGGAAGTTGACTGGTGAAAGAGATAAAGGGCTGGAGAAGGGGGAGTCTGATAGGAGAGGAGGAAGGCCACAGAAGAAAGGGAGGGGTGGAACACCAGAGGGAGGTGATGGGTAGGTAAGGAGATAAGGTGAGAGAGGGAAATGGACATGGGGAATGGTGAAGGAGAGGGGGGTGCTGTTACCAAAAATAGGAGAAATCCATGTTCATGCCATCTGGTTGGAGGCTATCAAAACAGAATATAAGGTATTGCTCCTCCAACCTGAGTGTGGCCTCATCGCAGCAGTAGAGGAGGCCATGGACTGACATGTCAGAATGGAAATGGGAAGTAGAATTGAAATGGGTGGCCACCAGGAGGTTCTGCTTTTCCCGTCAGACAGAGTATAGGTGTTCAGTGAAGCAGTCTCCAAATCCATGTCAAGTCTCACCAATATACAGGAAACCACACCAGGAGCACCAGATACAGTAGATGACCCCAGCGGACTTACAGGTGAAGTGTTACCTCACCTGGAGAGGCTACTTGGGGCCCTGAATGGTATTGAGGGAGAAGGTGTAGGGGGATGTTTGGCACTGTTTTCAAAGATAAGTACCATGAAGGAGATCAGCAGGGAGGTACAAGTGGAGGGGAATGGTATAGCGAGCAATCCCTATGGAAAGTGCAAAGTTGGGGTGGGGGGAGCAAAAAAGGTGCTTGGTGGTGGGATCCCAATGGAGATGGCAGAAGTTACAGAGAATTATGTGCTGGATGTGGAAGCTGAGGACAAGAGGAACCCTATCCCTGGCAGTTAGATGGGGTGAGGGTAGACATGTGCAAAATGGAAGAGATGTGGGTGAGGGCAGGGTTGATGGTGGAGGAAGGAAAGCCCCTTTCTTTGAAGAAGGAGGATATTATTATTAATTCTAGAATGAAAAGCCTCATCCTGAGAGCAGATGCAGTGGAGATGGAGGAATTAAGAGAAGGGGATGGCATTTTTACAAGTGACAAGGTGGGAAGAGGTATGTCCAGGTAGCTGTGAGAATCAGAGGGTTTATAACAGATATGGGTCGATAAGTGTTGGCACGTGGCCAAGTGGTTAAGGTGTTGGTCTAGTGATTTGAAGGTCGCTAGTTCGAGCCTCAGCTGAGTCAGTGTGTTGTGTCCTTGAGCAAGGCACTTAACCACACATTGCTCTGCAACGACACCGGTGCCAAGCTGTATGGGTCCTAGTGCCCTTCCCTTGGACAACATTGGTGTCATGGAGAGAGGAGACTTGCAGCATGGGCAACTGCCGGTCTTCCATACAACCTTGCCCAGGCCTGCGCCCTGGAAACCTTCCAAGGCGCAAATCCATGGTCTCATGAGACTAACGGATGCCTAAAAGAAAAAGGGTAGATAAACTCTGCAGAGATAGAAACAGAGAGAGTGAGAAAGGGGGCTCCAGATTGTTGCTAGATTGATCCCTGTTCCTTGACCATACAATGCCTATGAAAAGCATTCAACCCCCCTGAAAGTTTTCATGTTTATTGGTTTACAACATTGAATCATTCTGGATTTAATTTCACATTTTTTGATGATGATCAACAGAAAAAGACTCTTTTGTGTCAAAGTGAAAACAGATCTCTACAAAGTGATCTAAATTATAAATATAAAACACAAAATATTTGATTGCATAAGCATTAACCCCCTTCAAATCAGTATTTAGTAGATGCACCTTTGGCAGCAATTACAGCCTTGAGTCTGTGTGGATAGGTCTCTATCAGCTTTGAACATCTGTACACTCCAATTTTTCCCCATTCTTGTTTAAAAAACTGCTCAGACTCTGTCAGATTGCATGGGGATCGTGAGTGAACAGCCCTTTTCAAGTCTAACCACAAATTCTCAATTGGATTGAAGTCTGGACTCTGGCTTGGCTACTCCAGGACATTAACTTTGTTGTTTTTAAGCCATTCCTGTGTAGCTTTGGCTTTATGCTTGGGGTCATTGTCTTGGTGGAAAACAAATCTTCTCCTAGGTCACAGTTCTTGTGCAGACTGCATCAGGTTTTCCACCAGGATTTCTCTGTATCTTGCTACCTTCATTTTACCCTCTACCTTCACAAGCCTACCGGGACCTGCTGCAGTGAAGCATCCTCACAGCGTAATGCGGCCAACACCATGCTTCCTGGTAGGGATGATGTGTTTTTGCTGATGTGCAGTGTTTGGTTTACGCCAAACATAGCGTTTAGTCTGATGGCCAAAAAGCTTAATTTTGGTTTCATCAGACCATAGAAACTTCTTCCAGCTGACTTCAGAGTCCCCCACATGCCTTCTGACAAACTCTAACTGAGATTTCATCTGTGTTTTTATTTCAACAGTACCTTTCTCTTTGCCACTCTCCCATACAGGTGTGACTGGTGAAGCACCCGGGCAACAGCTGTTGTATGCACAGTCTCTCCCATCTCAGCCACTGAAGCTTGTAACCCCTCCAGAGCTGTCATAGGTCTCTTGGTGACCTCTCTCACTAATCCCATTGTTGCACAGTCACACAGTTTTTGAGGACGGCCTGCTCTGGGCAGATTTACAGCTGAGCCATATTCTTTCCATTTCTTGATGATTGACTTAACTGTACTCCAAGGGATATTCAGTGACTTGGAAATTTTCTTGTATCCATCTCCTGACTTGTGCTTTTCAATAACCTTTTCACAGAGTTACTTAATGTGTTCTTTTGCCAGGATGCTGACTCACCAGCAGTTGGACCTTCCAGATACAGGTATATTTTTACTACAATCAATTGAAACATCTTGACTGCACATAGTGATCTCCTTTTAACTAATTATGTGACTTCTAAAAACAATTGACTGCACCAGTCACAAACAAGAGAATATCTGCAAATGCTGGAAATCTAAGTAACACACACAAAATGCTGGAGGCCTGTGGCCTCGGGCCAAAACGTCGACTGTTCTCTTTTCCATAGATGCTACCTGGCCTGCTGAGTTCCTCCAGCATTTTGTGTGTGTTATTTTGACTGCACCAGTGACGATTTGGTGTGCCATATTAAACGAGGTGAATACATATGCAATCAATTATTTTGTGTTTTATATTTGTAACTAATTTAGGTCACTTTGTAGAGATCTGTTTTCACTTTGACAAGAATGAGTCATTTTCCGTTGATCAGTCTCAAAAAAAGCCTAATTAAACCCACTGTGATTTAATATTGTAAACAATAAAACATGAAAACTTCTAAGGGGGCGCAAATACTTTTTGTAGGCACTGCAGTCCGACTGGCTTCTTAATGCACCAGAGTTTCACTGTAATGTTGGATTCACGGTCCTTCTCCATCACCTACAATGAGTCAGGTAACCCGACTAGCAGCTTTAATTCATGGACCTGAAACATCCCTCTGCCTCTTTAGAACAGGAACAAGCCATTCGTCCCAAAGTAAAGTAAAGCTCTAATCACAAGATTCTGCAGATGCTGGAAATCTTGAGCAACACATTCAAAATGCTGGAGGAACTCAGTAAGGCAGGCAGATCTATGGAGGGGAATAAACAGTCAATGTTTCAGACTGAGACCCTTTATCATGACTAAATTTCTTTAGCCTGTACCTGACCTATATTCCTCCATTCCCTACTGATTACAACAATGTCTAAACTTCACATGTTCTTCACATCCAAAGAATTTTGGGATCAAATCCGCTCATATAAGGTTTCAGAGAATTATAAATTATTTTATTAATCAGATCTCGAAGTTCAAGAAGTTCAAAGTTCAAAGTAAAATTTATTATCAGAGTACATACTTGTCACCACATGCAACTGTGAGATTCTTTTTCTGTGTGCATACTTAGCAAATCTATAGAAGAAGAACTGTAATCAGGATCTGCAAACTGTAAGCATCAGGAGCTGTAAATTGTAAACAAACAGAAAATGCAGATAATAAATATATAGCAATAAATAACAAGCATGAAATAAGAATATAAAAGATTCCTTAAATGAGTGTAGTTATCTCCTTTTGTTCAACAGCCTGATGTCTGAGAGGTAGGAACTGTTCTTGAACCTGGTGGTGCAAGTCCTGAGGCACCTGTACCTTCTACCTGATGGCAGCAGAGGGAAACGAGCATGGCCTGGGTGGTGAGGATCTTTGATGATGGATGCTGCTTTTCTACAGCAATGTTTCATGTAGATGTGCTCAATGGTTGGGAGGGTTTTGCCCCGATGTACTGGGCTGAATCCACTACTTTGTGTTGGATTTTCCACTCAAAGGCTTTGGTGTTCCCATACCAGGCTGTGATGCAGACACACTTATAGGTTTTGATGACATGACAGATCTCCGCAGAATCCTGAGGAAGTAGAGGTGCTGTCATGCTTTCTTCACAATTATATTTATATGATGGGTCCAGAACCGGGTTTTTGAGATAGTGACACACACCCAGGAATTTAAAGTTACTGACCCTCTCCACCCCTGATCTTTTTATGATTACTGACTCATGGACCTCTGGTTTCCCTCTCCTGAAGTCTACAATCAGTTCCTTGGTCTTATTGACATTGAGTGAGAGGCTGTTGTTATTACACCACTTAGACAAATTTTCCATCTCCCTCCTGTATGCTGATTCAATACCCCCTTTGATACAGCCCACAACAGTGGTGTCATCAGCAAACTTGTACATGGTGTTGAAGCTGGACTTAGCCACGCAGCAGTGGGTAGAGCAGGGGGCTAAGCGCACATCCCTGCTCCTGTGCTGGAGGAGACGTCATTGCTAATCCGAACTGACTGGGGTTTACGTGAGGAAATCCAGGATCCAATTACACAAGGGTTGATCTGAATTAATGGATGACACCTAATACAGTCACATTATTCTTATCTGAAAATTGAAACTTACATCAAATTTCAGGTATTGTGCACCTTTACCATTATAACCCATCTCAAACTACTTCATGGACTTTCAATAAGATTGCCTTCAGACCAGCTGGTTTTAAGAAGTGACTGGCAGGAGGAAGAGGAAAACTGTCTGTGTGTGTGTGTGTGTGTAAGGGTTAATGTGTATACCACAATCTGTGCTCATGTTTGTAGCTGTATGTATGTGTGTGTTTGTGTGTGTGTAAGTGTGAAAGTGTGTGTATTCTACAATGTGTGTGTGTGTGTGTGTGTGTGTGTGCGCGCGCGCGCGCGCGTGAGTCTATGTGATTCATTAGTGAGAGTGAACTGATGTGAATGCTTTGGATTGGAATGAAACTCTTCCTGGTTGGGAGGCTGCAGCCTATTATGACTGCTAGTATAATGAAAGTTAAATGGGAGAGGTGAAATGGGTGAAGAGCAAGTCCAAGGATTCTGGGGGGAGTTCATCTCTGTGAAGCTATGGGAGAGGCATTTCTGTTCTCCACTGACAGATCTGCACGGCACAAAGAACCAATATTTCTCTGTCAGGAAATGTAAGCTACGAGACTGAGTTTCTGTTACATTAAACCTTGATGTAAGCATAAATACCTCAATATACATCTGTTTGGTGCATTGATACAGTAGTGATATAATTATCCACTAACCTCTATACAGAGTATTGAACAAAAGCAATTTAAAATGACACAGTTTTGGTCTGATATCAGTGGGAAGTCTTCAGATAACTAATATAGCCTTTATTTAGAAAAGCAAATTGGTGTCACATTTATTCTATAATGAAAGTCTGTGCACATTCTACTGTTATTTAGCAACAAACAGACTAAGATTGTTACCATGGTACAGATGATAGACCCTAGGGATTGATGCAGTAGAGCTCTCATTATGATCTTATTTTCAATTCAAAAATCAATGCGCAATATGTGTTTTACCCAAAATGTAATTCAGTCATGGAATTAACACTCTCTGAAAAGCACATCTCATGTTAAAAGTCATTACTCCCCCACTCCCGTCCCTGGCCTTATTTCCCAGGTAGGGCAATTATTTGGGAAAGTGTGAAGGAAGTTGTGGGTGCCTGGAACACACACTGAATAATCCTCTCTTTGCTGGTGGTACTTTTGCTACCATAATGTTGTAATAGGCCTTTAATTGAGCAGGTAAGTGCATACACCTGGAAATGTAATTATTCAATAATGATCCCAACACTCAATGCCTGCACAATGTCAAAGAGGCTAAAATGTGCCTTAGAATTTTGCAGATATAGCTGTTGTAGGCTTGGAAACACAATTGGTTTACTAGTTTCTCTTAGATACTAAGATCAACATTTTGTTTTTGTGAAAATGAGCTCTACTGCCTCACTGCTCCAGCAGCCTGGGTTCAATCCCGATCTCAGACTCTTACACTTTCTACCTGCGACTGCAAAGGTTCCCCTGGGTGCTCTGGTTTCCTTCCAAATCCCGAAGAGGTGCGGCTCAGTAGGTTACTTGGTGGCTGTTAGTTGTCCCTAGCGTGGGGGTGATGAGGTAAGACTTGAGGGTGTAGGTTGGAATGTGGGGAAATAAATGGGTGCATCATGTTTGATATTCCCTTCAAACTATGGAAGGTACTGATAGAGGAGATGGTCAGAGTCTTTTTCTTAGGATAGAAATGTTAAATACCAGAGGGCATAGAGTAATGGAGTCATAGAGCACCACCGCACAAAATAGGCCCTTCAGCCCATCTAGTCCATGCAACCTGTTCTTCTCATTCGACCTTAGCCCTCCATACCCTTCCCATCCACGTACCAACCAAAGCTTCTCTTGAATGTCATACTTGAACTTAAATCCATCACTTCTGCTGGCAGCTCATACCGTGCTCGCACCAATCTCTGAGTGAAGAAATTCCCCCTCGGGTTCCTCTTAACTGCTTCACCATTCACCAAACATGACACCTTGAGTTCTAGTCTCACCCAGCCTGAGGGGGAAGAAATCCGCATGCATTCTCCTTCTCTAACTAGCTTTAAGGTGAGAGGTGAAAATTTAAAGGTGATGGGCAGGGGAACTGTTTTTAACACAGAGATTAGTGGCTGCCTAGAATGTGCTTCCAGCAGTAGTGGTCAAAACTGATGCGATATGAAATTGGTAATTATTGCCCATTTTTTCACTCAAAGTCAAGAGGTCTGTTACAAAGTATGAGAACAGATTTTTGTGGTTGAAAGGGAAAATAAGTCAGCCATGATCACATAATGGAGTAGATTCAATGGTTTGAATGGCCTAATTCTGCTCCTATGTCTTGTGGTTCTTGAGCCTGGTGGTACGTGTTCTCAAGCTTTTTGCATCTTCTGCCTAACAAGGATGGCCGACTCCCCTCTCTCGTTGCTATGCAGCACCATTTGCCCAGCTGTTGGTGAATTGGGTGAAGTCCCATCAGGAACCCATGTAGTCTTGGTGAAAGGTTCATTCTGAGTTCCAAATGCCATACAGAAATTCTCATGTATTCTTCACTTGGTTTTGTTAGGAAATCCAACATGTGATAAAATCATGAAACACCACACCTCTGCAGCATTGACTTCAGGAAGCAGGGTAGAGTACACATTCCTGTTTGCATCAATGGTGCTAAAGTGGAGACGGTTGAGAGATTCAAGTTCCTATGTGTAAATATCACCAACAGTTTTCCCTGGTGCAGACACATGGTTACAATGACCAAGCAAGCACACCAGCATTTCTGCTTCCTTGGAGGCTGGGGAAATTTGACATGTTGACCTATGGAAAGCTATTTTAAGAATGATAAAACAATTCCAATTGAAGTCAGAGACGGAATCAGATGCACATCAGCTCTGGCGGGGTTTGGAGGCCATTACTTCCTACAGAACAAAACCTAACATCACGAATGGCTGTAATGTTTCACTCTCAAATGAGCTCAATGCCTTTTCTGCATGCTTTGAAAGGGAGAATAAAACCGCACGTGTGTGAATCTCACAACATCTGGTGACCCTGTGACCTCTGCCTCGGAGGCCCACGTCAGAACATCCTTCAAGAGGGTGAACCCCCGCAAGACATCAGGCCCTGATGGTGTACCTGGTAGGGAATTGAAAATCTGTGCCAACCAACTGGCGGGAGCGCTCAAGGACATCTTCAATCTCTCACTGCTGCAGTCAGAGGTTCCCAGCAACTTTAAAAGGGCGACAATCACACCAGTGCCCAAGAAGAGTAGGATGAGCAGCCTTAACCACAATCGCTCAGTGGCACTCATGTCTGCTGTGATGAATGGCTTTGTGAGTTTCGTCATGGCTCGAATCAACTCCTGCCTAAGCAAGGACCTGGACTCACTACAATTCGTCTATCACCACAATAGGTCTATAGCAGATGCAATCTTACTGTTGTTCCTCTTGACCTTGGATCACCTGGACAATATTAATACCTACGTCAGGCTGCTGTTTATTGATTACACCTAAGCATTCAACACAATCATACCTTCAGTTCCATTCAACAACCTCCAGATCCTAGGCCACTGTGCCTCTCTCTGTAACTGAATCCTTGACATTCACAACGGGGGATCACAGTCTGTGTGGATCGGAAGCAACATCTCCTCCTCGCCGACAATCTACCCAGCTACACCTCAAGGATGTGTGCTTAGCCTACTGCTCTGCTCTCTGTACAATCATAACTGTGTGGCTAAGCACAGCTCAAACACCATCTATAAAATTGCCAACAACACAACTATTGTTGGCAGGATTTCAGATGGTGATGAAGAGGCGTACAGGAGTGAGATAGATCAGCTGGTTGTTTGCTGTCGCAGCAACAACCTGGCACTCAACATCAGTAAGACAAAAGAGCTGATTGTGGACTTCAGAAATGGTAAGATGAAGGAACACGTACCAATCCTCACAGAGGGATCAAAAATGGAGGGAGTGAGCAGTTTCAAGTTCCTGGGTGTTAATATCTCTGTGGATCTATCCTGGCCCCAACATATTGATGCAATTACAGAGAAAGCACGACAAGTTGCTACATTTCATTACGAGTTTGAGGAGATTTGATTTGTCACCAATGACATTCACAAATTTCTACAGATGTACCATTGAGAGTTGTCAAACTGGTTTTATCACCATCTGATATGGAGGGGCCACTGCACAGGATCAGAAAACACTGCAGCTCCATCATAGACACCAGCCTCCCCAAGGACACCTTCAAAAGCCGATGCCTCAAAAAGGTGGCATCCATTACAAAGGGCCTCTATCACCCAAGATATGCCCTCTTCTCATTGTGACCATCAGGGAGGGGTACAGGAGATACATCCATCACAAAGGGCCCCTATCACCCAGGATAAGCCCTCTTCCGATTGCTACCATGGAGGAGGAGATACAGGAGCCTGAAGACGCACATTCAACATTTCAGGGACAGCTTCATCTCCCTCCGCCATGACATTACTGAATGAACACTACCTCATTATTTTGTATTTTTTCTCTCTTTTTGCAATACAAATTTATTATATATATATATACACACACGCATATATATATATATATATATATATATACATATACACACACTTCAAAATCAAAGTCAAAAGTCAAAGTAAAATTTATATCAGAGTACATACATCTCACCACATACAACCCTGAGATTCTTTTTCTGCAGGCATACTTAGCAAATCTATAGAACAGTAACTGTAAGCAGGATCAAAGGACAACAGATTGTGCAAATGCAGATATAAATAAATAGCAATAAATAATGAGCATGAAATAACAGGATAAAGGAGTCCGTAAAGATCCTTGCTGCACCCAGTGATCCTGTGATCTCTGTCTCAGAGGCCGACGTTAGGCTGTCTTTAAAGAGGGTGAACCCTCACAAGGCAGAAGGCCCCAACAGAGTACCTGGTAAGGCTCTGAAAACTTGTGCCAACCAACTGGTGGGAGTATTCAAGGACATTTTCAACCTCACACTACTATGGGGGAAAGTTCCCTCTTGCTTCAAAAAGGCAACAATTATACCAGTGCCGTAGAAAAATAATGTGAGCTGCTTTAATGATTATCACCCAGTAGCACTCTCATCTACCGTGATGAAATGCTTTGAGAGGTTGGTCATGACAGGACTGAACTCCTGCCTGGACCCACTACAATTTGCCTATCACCACAATAGGTCAACGACAGACGCAATCTCAGTGGCTCGTCACACGGCCTTAGACCACCTGAACAGTACAAACATGTATGCCAGGATGGTGTTCATTGACTATAGCTCAGCACTTAATACCATTTTTCCCACAATCCTGACTGATAAGTTACAGAACCTGGGCCTCTGTACCTCCCTCTGCAATTGGACCCCTGACCTCCTAACCAGAAGTCTGTGCGGATTGGTGATAATACCTCCTCCTCACTGACGATCAACACTGGTGTACCTCAGGGTGTGTGCTTAGTCCACTGCTCTACTCTCTCTATACCTCTGACTGTGTGGCTAGGCATAGCTCAATTGCCATCAATAAATTTGCTGATGATACAACCATTGTCAGTAGAATCTCAGATGGAGAGGAGAGGGTGTACAGGAGTGAGATGTACCAACTAGTGGAGTGGTGTCACAGCAACAACCTGGCACTCAACATCAGTAAGACAAGAGAGCTGATTGTGGACTTCAGGAGGGGTAAGATGTAGGAAAACGTACCAATCCTCATAGAGGGATCAGAAGTGGAGAGAGTGAGCAGTTTCAAGTTTCTGGGTGTCAAGAACCCTGAGGACCTAACCTGGTCCCAACATATCGTTGTAGCTATAAAGAAGGCTACATAGCGGCTATACTTTATTAGGAGTTTCAAGAGATTTGGCATGTCAACAAAAACATTCAAAAATGTCTATAGATACTGTATACCATGGAAAGCATTCTGACAGGCTGCATCACTGTCTGGTATGGGGGGGGGGGCGGGGTGCGGCTACTCCACAGCACTGAAGGAAGGTCCAGGAGGTTGTAAATTTAGTCAGCTCCATCTTGAGTATTAGCCTACAAAGTACCCAGGACATCTTTAGGGAGCAGGCAGCATCCATTATTAAGGACCTCCAGCACCCTTTTCTCACTGTTACCATCAGGCAGGAGGTACAGAAGCCTGAAGGCACACACTCAGTAATTCAGGAACAGCTTCTTCCCCTCTGCCATCCAATTCCTAAAAGGACATTGAACCTGTGAACACTAACTCACTTTCTTAATATATTTCTTTTTGCACAATTTTTAATCTAGTCAATATACATATACTGTAATTTATTGATTGATTGATTTTCTTCTAGATTATGTATTGCATTGAACTGCTGCTGCTAAGTGAGGGCTAGTAAAGTTTTTGAACCTGGTGGTGTGAGCCCTGAGGCACCTCTATCTTCTACCTGATGGTAGCAGCGAGAAAAGAGCATGCCTGGGTGATGAGGATCTTTGATGATGGATGCTGCTTTCCTCCGGCAACGTTTCATATAGATGTGCTCAGTGGTTGGGAAGTTTTTACATGTGATGTACTGGGCTGAATCCAGTACCTTTTGTAGGATTTTCCACTCAAAGGCATTGGAGTTCCCATACCAGGCTGTGATGCAGCCAGTCAACACACTTCCCACCACACATCTATTGAAGTTTGCCAAGGTTTTTGACGACATGCTGAAACTCCGCAGACTCCTGAGGAAGTAGAGGCGCTGTTGTGCTTCCTTCACAATTATACTTATATGATGGGTCCAGGACAGGCCCTCTGAGATAATAACACCCAGGAATTTAAAGTTACTGACCCTCTCCACCTCTGATCCTCCGATGATTACTGGCTTATGGAACTATGGTTTTCCTCTTCTGAAGTCCACTATCAGTTCCTTGGCCTTATTGACACTGAGTGAGAGGTTGTTGTTATTACACCACTCAGCCAAACTTTCCGTCTCTCTCCTGTATGCTGATTCATCACCACCTTTGATACAGCCCACAATAGTAATGTCATCAACGAATTTGTATCTGGTGTTGGAGCTGCACGTAGCCTCACAGTCACAGGTATAAAGCGAGTAGAGCAGGGAGCTAAGTACACATCCCAGCAGTGTTCCTGTGCTGATCGGGATTGTGGAAAAGATACTGTTGCTAATCTGACTGGGGTCTACAAGTGAGGAAATCCAGGATCCAATTGCATAATAGAGAACTACTTACTGTAAATTATAGATCTTTATTATTAGGTTTTGCAATGTACTGCTGCCATAAAACAACAAATTTCATGACATATGCCATGATATGAAACCTGTTTCTGATGTCTCTAATGATTCTTACCAGTTTTTATAGATGCAACTTAGAAAACATCTTATCTGGATGCATACACAAGGAAATCTGCAGATGCTGGAATTTCAAGCAACACACATAAAAGTTGCTGGACGCATCACAGCTTGGTATGGCAGTCGTTCTGCCCAAGACTGCAAGAAACTGCAGAGAGTTGTGTGCACAGCCCAGTGCATCCTCCGTCCATTAACTCTGTCTATACTTCCCACTGTCTCAGGAAATCAACTAACTAATAATCAAGGATCCCTTCCAATTCAGATATTCTCTCTGCTTCCCCTCCCATTTGGAAGAAGATACAAAAGCATGAAAGCACCTAACACCAGGCTGAAGGACAGGTCTTATTTCACTGTTATGAGACTATTGAAGGTCCCTGGTCCAATGAGATGGCCCTTGACCTCACAATCTACCTCTTCGTGACCTTGCACCACATTGTCTACCTGCGCGGCACTTTCTCTGGAACTGTAACATTATTCTGTTTTCTCTTTCTTTTCACACTAGGGACAATTTTCAGTGGTCAATTATCTACCAAACTGCATGCCACTGGGATCTGAGAGGAACTGGATCACCCATGAAAATCCCACACAGAGAGAACTTGCAATCTCTACAGCCACGGCAGTCGAGGTCAGGATTGAACCTATGTCTCTGTTGCAGTAAGACAGTAGCTCTACCAGCTGTGTTAGCACACCAGCCGAGTTGTGATGGTTGTCACATGGTGTTCCCATGCAACTGCTGGCCTCATCCTTCTTGGTGGTAGATGTCTTGGCATTGGTTGGAAGGATCTGATGGACACTGCAGTTACTGTGTATTGAAACTGGACAGAGATTAAGAGATTAGCTTTACTTGTCATGTACATCGAGGCATACAGCATAATGTGGTGTTTCTTTCAATGACAGTCTGAAGATGTGCTGGGGGCATCTCACAAGTATTGACATGCTTCCAGCACCAATATAGCATGCTCACAACTGACTAGCCCTAAGCTGTGTGTCTTTAGAATGTGGGAGGAAACTGGAGCACCCCGAAAGAAACCTATGCGATCACAGGGAGAACGTGAGGACTCCTTACAGACAGAGGTGGGGAATCAACCCAGTCACTGGCTCTATAAAGCATTATGCTAACCAGTATGCTACCACACCACAGATGACGTGGGGTGGGGAAAGGCAATCAAATCGGCTACTTTATCTTGGATGGTGTTGAGTTTCTTGAGCTTCCTTTCATTCCTATAGCACCAGCTCAGTACAGAGTTCATAAAATGTTTTCTGAATTCTATTCACTGTGAAAGCATGGTACATAGATTAATGTGGCCAAATGTCAGTCTCTTACAATCAGGAAGAGACAATTTTATAAGAGGGAACAAAGAAATGGCAGGTGCAATAACCCTTCGCAGGAGAGAACTCAAATAGACTTCCCAAAACAAGGGGAACTAGAACCTAATGAAAAGGAGGAATTAAATGAAATTAATAAATGAAGTGAATGAGACTGAAGCCAATAAATCCCCAAGACCTGATGATCTACTGAATACCCCAGAGGACTAAATGAGTTGGTCATGGAAGTAACGGATATACCAGACGGCATGTTCCAAAGTTCTAGTTGCTAGGGATTGGAGTGTGGCAAAAGTAACCCCGATGTTTAGAGAGAGGAGTGAGGAAAGTCTCAGGAATCAAACAACCCAATATCTACTAATCAGAATGTCTTTGGACTGTGGGAGGAAACCAGAACACCTGGAGGAAACTCATGCGTTCATGTGGAGGAACTACAAACTCCTTACAGGGGACTACAGGGAGCTGCCTGGGACTATACTCTCTGGGATTCAAAAGAATGAGAGGGGATCTTATAGAAACGTGAAAAATTTTTAAAGCGATAGATAAGATAGAAGTAGGAAAGCTGTTTCCATTGGTAGGTGAGACTACAACTAGAAGACATTGCCTCAAGATTCAGGGGAGATTTAGGACGGAGATGAGGAGAAACTGTTCTTCCCAGAGAGTGGTGAATCTGTGGAATTCTCTGCCCAGGGAAGCAGTTGAGGCTTCTTCACTAAATATATTTAAGATTCAGTTAGATAGATTTTTACATAGTGAGGGAATTGAGGGTTATGGGGAAAAGGCAGGTAGATGGAGCTGAGTTTAGGAAAGATCAGCCATGATCTTATTGAATGGTGGGGCAGGCTCGATGGGCCGGATGGCCTACTCCTGCTCCTATTTCCTATGTTCTCATGTTCCTATGACTCTGGAGTTGAATTCTGAACTCCGATGCCCGAGCTGTAACAGCATTGAGCTAACCGCTCCACTACCAGAGGGTGGTGAATCTGGAGAATTCATTGTCACAGAGACCAATGCTTTGGTTGTATTTAAGACAGAGATTCTTCCTTGTTAAAGGAATTAAGGGTTACAGGGGGAAAGTGGGATAATGGGGTTGAGAGAAAGAATCAGCCATGATTGAATGGTGGCGCAGCCTCGATAGACTGAATGGCCTAAATCTGCTCTTACAGTCTTATTCTGCAACTAAAATCAATTAGTCAAATCTGTACTGAGGTAGCTGCCACAGAAACCATAGAGTCAGGGTCATACAGTACAGCAACAGGACCTCTGTCTCAATACCAATCATCAATTATCCATTTGTTTCTGCAGCGCCCCACCAATCATTACAAATGCAGCATAGAGCGCACCCAGTCAGAATGCATCACAGCTTGATACGGCATCTGCTCTGCCCAAGACAGCAAGAAATTCCAGTCAGCTACAGACACAGCTCAGTACACTAGGTAAACCAGCCTCCCCTCCACGGACTCTGTCTGCACCTCAGTATATCAGCCAACTTAATCAAAGACCACAGCCACCAGAGGCATTCTCTTTTCTTTCTCCTATGCCGAGGCACAAAAATGTGAGTGCATGGACCACCATGTACATACTGTCCTCAAAATTTTGTACCTTTACATGACACCTTCTTTCCCACTGTTATAAGACTCTTGAACAGACCTCACATATAATAGTGAGCTCATGATCTCCCAGTCTACCTTCTCATGGTCCTGCACCTTACTGTCTACCTTCTCTGTAAATGTAACACTATATTCTGCATTCTGATTTCCTTTTGTATTACCTCAGTGTACTTATGTATGGAATGAGCTGTCTGGATGGCACGCAAGATAAACCTTTTCAGCATATCTTGGTACAAGTAACAATAATAAACCAATTAGCAATTGCCGTTTACCAATGCTTGGCAGTAAATTTCTATACCTTGGCAATTCAAGTGCTTGTCTCTACCATCTTCTCAGACAGGAGTGCGTTCTGGGTCACAACTACTGAACCCTCTGGATGAAACTGTTTTTCCTCTGATCCCTACTCTTCCCCCTTATCCTGAACTTAGAACCTTCAGTTTTATATTTCTCTACCAAAGGGAATAGTTTCCTACTACCTGTCCTGTCTTTGCTCTTCATAATTCTGTCACGTCCTCCTCAGTTTCTCTACTCCCAGGAAGGTAAATCCAGCTTTATTGGTCTTGCCTTTGCAGTCTGACTATACATCAGTTCTTCTCAGCCAAACCAGGCCTCTAATGTCCTGTACTATGTGTGGGTTATGAATAAGCCAGGACCCCACCAGGACTAAACTGAGAGAGTAGAGTGTGCAGACATCTTGTAGGATTAGAAGCAAGTCTATCAAAAGGGCAAGTAAACCCCCTGTGAGACAGGGCGAGGGACTTGAAACCCCTTACTCACTTCCCTTAAAGATAAGCAGATGATAAACAGCAGCTCAGGCATCAATAAGGAGATCATCCAACTACAGTTTGTGGGAGACAAATTTAAAAAAAATTACAGATGCTGAGAATCAGAAATAGAAACTGCCAACCCTGGAAATAGTCCTCAGGTCAGACAACTGTGGAGAAAGGATCTCTGTTTTTAGGTCCAAGACCTTTCCTCATTTACTGTTTGAGGGAGCTGGCTGTGTGTAAGTTGTTTGCTGAATTTTCTATTTTACAGCAATAAAAGGATTTCAATATTTGTGAGAAGTTTAGGGATGTTCTGAGGTGATGACAGAGGCTATAGAGATGCAAGACTTTCTTGTTGATGGATTAGCTAACGCAGCAATGATAAATCCTTGTCCTTGAATCTCAGTGATTCCTCTAAACTATATTCATGCAGAGGGTCAATAGTGTTAAATTATTAATGACTGTTATCGGTCTTCCCTGGGTGCTGCTGATGGATTGTTGAAGAGACCTAATCCTTCTCCCTGTTTCTGCAATGCTGGAGAGTTACTAATCAACACTGCCAGGTTCTTCACCTCCAGAAGAAGCTCACTTCTGCTTGACCTCTGCCACCGGCTGGACTCTGTCCCCACATTCCACTGCTATTAACCAACCTAGTCACATACTTGCTACTGTTATATGTACCTTCCTTCAACACAACAAAGAATTTCAATATTTTTCCTGGACTAAGCTGCAACATGGAGGCGATTACATCATTTCTTGAAATAATTTGTTATTTCAGTGCTCTCAGATATTTCGTGTCAAACCTTTGTCTCTCTCTCTCACTCCTTCTCTTTCTTTCCCCTCTCCCTCTCTCTTCTCTTACTCCTTCTCTTTCTCTCCCCTTTCCCTTTGTATCTCTCTCTCTCCCTCTCACTCCTCTTTCACTCCTCCTTTCCCTCTGTCCCTTTTCTCTCTCTCTTTCCCCCTCTCTCTTCTGCTCTGTCTCTTACTTCCTCTCTCAATCTCTGTCTCTATCTTTGTCCCTGTCTCTCTCTCTCAGTCCATGATGTTCCTTAATACCCACCTCTATGTGCAAGTAGAGGTGGGTCGTATTTCAAGGTTTCAATCACAATTACCAACAGTTTCTTTTTCACCACACATAATGCTAGTTGTGTGTTGCTCTGGATTCTGGCATCTGCAGTCTCTTGTATTTGCCATGTAATGGCCTTGCATCTTATTGTCTACCTATACTGCACTTTCTCTCTAACTGTAACACTTTATTCTGCATTCTGTCTTCCTTTTGTACTACCTCGATGTACACTCATACGGAATAATCTGTCTGAATGGTCCACAAACAGAATGTTTTCAGTATACTGTATCTTGGCACATGTAACAGCAATAAACCAGTTCCAATGCAAAACCTACTGACTTAGGAGCAAGAATAGGCCACCTGAGCTTTTGAACTTGCTGCACTGATCAATGATATCACACTTTACTTAATTGTAAACTCAGCTCCATATTTGCATCTGCTCCTGGTAACCTGTCACACTCTCGTCTATCAAAAATCAGTCTACCTCTGTCTTAGCAGGAAGAGAGTTCTGAGAGCTAAGTTCTTGACTTGGTCTCTGCCTTAAGTGGGTGACCACTCTAGTTTTAGTTTTAAACAGTGATCCTTGTTCTAGATTCTCCCACAGGAGGAATCATCCTATTCACCCTGTTACAACCCCACATGGACCTTGGCAAGAAAACACAGATAGTGCCCTCTGTTGTTTGACATAGTATCAGAAAATGCTTTATTTGAACAGAGGACAGTTCAAAACAGGAAAAGGCCCTTCTGCCCACAGTGTCTGCATCAAATTAAACTAATTTCTTCCGTCTGCTCATCATCCATATCCCTCCATTCCCTGCATGTTGATA
This sequence comes from Mobula birostris, assembly GCF_030028105.1. Taxonomy (NCBI): domain Eukaryota; kingdom Metazoa; phylum Chordata; class Chondrichthyes; order Myliobatiformes; family Myliobatidae; genus Mobula; species Mobula birostris. The sequence continues at coordinate 77,130,975 of NC_092370.1, forward strand.
TGTCTGTCTGAAAGTCCCTTCAATGCCACTCATGTATCTGTCTCCAACACTTCCTCTGACAGCCCATTCCCAGCATGTACCACACTTGCCTCACACACCTCCTATAAAATTATAGCTTTTTTTTGTAAAATACAGGTTTCCCCCGCCATCCGAAGGTAGAGCGTTCCTATGAAACGGTTCGTAAGCCGGAATGTCGTAAAGTGAAGAAGCAATTACCATCTTATTTATATGAGAAAAAATTGTGAGCATTCGCAGACCCAAAACTAACCTACCAAATCATGCCAAATAACACATAAAACCTAAAATAACAGTAATATATTGTAAAAGCAGGAATGATATGATAAATATACAGCCGATATAAAGTAGAAATACTTTTCTACAATCATTGCTGCACTGTTCACTGTAGCAAAAATCTCACGCAAGTGCTCTCGGCAGAAACACTCTCTCCAGTAACCTTTAAGCTATGAAGCTGCCAAATCATACCAAATAACACATAAAAATACACAGCCTATATAAAGTAGAAATAATGTATGTACAGTGTAGTATCACTTACCAGAATTGGGAAGACAGAGCCAAGCACACTGATGGTGGTGTGTTAGGCTGAGTCGTCAGAGGTTGGGGTGGTGCAGTGGTCCCCACCCTCCAGGCTGCCGACCGATACCAGGCCGTGAAGCATGCTGTGGTACAGCAGTGGCCGGGACGCACCCAGCACATCTTTAAGAAAAATGCCGAAATAAGCAAGCTAATTAATTAGGTGCTGCCCGGCACATAAATGTCGGCCCAGATCAGAGGCAACACATTCGGCAATAGCCTCTGATCTGGGCCGACATTTACGTGCCGGGCGGCACCTAATTAATTAGCTTGTTTATTTCAGCTTTCTTTCTTAAAGATGTGTTGGGTGCATCCCGACTACCACTGCATTCTCCGCGGCAATGTATCGGTCCGCAGCCCGGGGGTTGGGGTGGTGGGACACTGGGGTGTCATCTCATCGTCGTTTGTTTCCATTAGGACAGGCAGGTCATCTTCGTCTATGTCTGCCTGCCTCGATGTCGAAGGTCGAGGTTCGTCATCTGCTGCGGCTGATGTGGAAGGCTTGAAAAACGACAGTATGCTTGACTGCTTATCCTCGCACATTTTTCTATCATACAGTTCTTTGTAAGCACTCAAACCATCCTGCAAATACGCTCTAAACCTACGTACCCTTTCAAAATAAAAGTCGTACTTTTCTGCAATCATTGCAGCGAAAATCTCACACAGTTGCTTCACGTTCAGTTCCTGGACAACTTCATTTTCGGTCCGTTCGCTACTGCATTCAGTTTTGATTGTTATGCTCTCCTCTTCCAATTGCATCAGCTCTTCATCTATCAGTTCTTGGTCATGGGATGCCAAAACCTCTTCAACATCATCTTCGTCAACTTTCACAAGCCAAACTCACTTTGTCCTTACTTCATTCACCATGATCGAAACGCTTAATTATGACGAGTTTTACGCTAAGTGTAACACCCTTACGAGCTCTTTTAGGCTTTTCAGATACCTTAGAACTCATCTTGCTAACGGCTGCTCACAGGCACGTGTTTAAGCAATGCCGTTCTGAATCCGGGGGAGAGCGGCTGCTCGGGGCGTGCGCTGCTTTTATCGCTTCCTGCCTTTTTTTGTAACAGTGAAAACACCTTCTGTTAGTAAAAACAAGTAACTAATATAGGTCTTTCGTAACAGCGAGGTTTCGTAAAGCGAACATTCGAAAAGCAAGGGACACCTGTATTTCTTTTCCTCCTGTAAATGCCTGCAAGAAATTGTATGTCAAGGAAGCATATGATAACCTATATGTACTTTGACAATAAATTTATTTTGAACTTTGATCTCTGAACAAACTCTCACCTATAAGCACAGAGTAGGGGATGTAAATTGGCTAGACCAGAAAGCAAATGTTACTGTATTGGAATTGGAATTGATTTATTATTGCTACATGTGAAGAGTGAAAAACTTCTTTTGCACACTATTCACACAGATCAAATCATTGCACAGTGTATTGGCCAAGAATAGTGGTCTCCGCATTTTAAACAGCTTCAGTAAACACTTTGGTGTTTTTTATGGCAATCTGTTGTAGTTAAAGCCAACCTTTTTATTTAACTGATATCTGTTTTCTAGTCTTGATTTGTTTTAGCTTAAATTACATTCCCAAAACAGTCTGATGAGGCATTCAACTCACGTTTCTGCTTTACAGAAACTGTACCCCATTATGCCATTAGCAGCTGTCAAATTCCTGGGCGCAGTGCCACGAACAGCAATTGTCCAATCTCATCCATTGTAACAAATCACTCCTTCTGATCCTTTCCTCGCTGGATGACTCATCAAGTTTAAAAAATAATAGTTAAATGACTGGGTTACTTTTGTTTAAAAAGCACATACTTTCTTAATATTGACACAACCGTTAACACAATATTTTGTGAACAATCAAACATGTCAATTGAAGTTGATTCACAAGAAAAGCTACAGAGCAAATAATCCTGTGCCTGTTCTCTGGACCTGAGGTCGAACCCGAAATAATTCAGGTTCCCTGCACTAGCTTGAGAATTTCCTCAGCTTGTGTTATCTCTTAGCAAACAACAAGCTGCTGGAAGAACTCAATGGGTTGGGCAGCATCTGTGAAGAACAAGTGGACAGCTGTCTCATCAGTCCCCCCCCAGAACCTTGTACGTTTTATTATAGGTCATCTTCTAAACTCCTCCTGGTCAAGCCCCTTCACCTGGACTGCTCCAGGTTCCAGCGGCTGTGGAACAGTGGTTAGTGTGTGATGCTATTACAGTGCCAGTGATCGTCGATTCAGCTTCAGTTCCTGCTGCTGCCTGTAAGGAGTTTGTACGTTCTCCCTGTGAGCATGTGGGTTTCCTCCGGGTGCTCGAGTTTCCTCCCACATTCCAAAGCCATAGGTTAGGGTCAGTGAGCTGTGGCCATGGGCATACTTTGTTGGCACCAGAAAAATGGTGACACCTGTGGGCTGCCCAGCAGCATCCTGGCTGATTTGATCTGATGCAAACGATGCATTTCACTGCATGCTTTGAGGAAGAGGTGATAGATCAAGCTGATTTAAACTTTCTGCATCTCTGGAGAGGTCTCCTTCAGATATTTATCCCATTGGTTGTTGTGAGACCCTGCACCCTTCCGATCAGCTTGTCTCAGATCACCAACAAATCACCATGTGTAAATGTTATCCTCCTCACCCCTTCTGGATCCATATAGCCCGATACCCATCCACATCCTCTGGTCTTTGACCTTCCTGCTTCAACCTGCAATCAGTTTTCTCCTTATTCACTCTCTCCTACTTTTGGACACTCTATTTAATCTCCACTTGACCTTCTCTGCTGTAAGAAAAATGACTCCGGATGGGGTCCAGATGCATCACAGCTTGATACATCAACTGCCCTGCCCAAGATTGCAAGAAATTGCAGTGAGTTGTGGACACAGCCCAGTCCATCATGCAAACCAGCCTCCCCTCCACTGACCATCTTCACTTGCTGCTGCTCAGAAAAGCAGCCAACGTAATCAGGACCTCACCCGTCCTGTCGGGGAGAAGATGCACAAGCTTGCATAGATGTACCATCAGAATCAAAGACAGTTTCTCAACTGTTGTTATTAGACTCAGAGTGGACTTCTCATATGCTAAGAGGTGAGCTCTTGTCCTCCAACCTACCTCATTGTGTGCCTTGCGCTTTACCTGAGCTGGACTGTCTCTGTAACTGGAACACTTCATTTTGCATTTTTCTTGTTTTTCCCTTTTGTACTGCCTCGATGTAATGATGTATGGAATGATCTGTCAGCTTGGCACACAAACAAAAGCTTTTCATTGTATTTTGTACATGTAACAATAATCAACCAACTGCACTACCAATACCCTTTGTGTTGACAAGTTGATTTTACTCAGTGACTGAGCACCGCCCTCGAGAACAGAGCATCGCACGCTCTGGATAAAGGAATTTCTTCTCTCAATCCTGACTCCTTGACTCCTTACCCCGAGACAGAGCACACTAGATCCCATCCCACTTCCTTCTAGCAAGGCAAAACAACTTTTCAGCAACAACCTTGTCAATGCCCCTGCAATCTTAGGTCAGCCTTCTAAACTTCCCTGATCAACCATTCCTCATAAGTCAAAGCTTTCGTCCCGAGAATCAGTGCCAGAAAGGTACAACAGAACAATCACCAAGCCAGGTACAGTAGGACTAATAATCCGGCATACTCGGGACTTTGGTGGGACTGGCAGATTTTCCAGACTATTTGATGTTATTTCTTTTAGTTGTAGAAGGGTCTCAGTCTGAAACACTGACTGTTTATTCATTTTATTCAGTGAGATGCTGTCTGAGTTCCTCCAGCATTTTGTCTGTGTTGCTTTGGTTTTCCAGCATCTCTCGTGTTCACTCTTTTAATTTACTTGTTTTTTTTAAATTGTCATGCTGTTGCTCAGTACATTTTCCAGTAAACTAGCTAAGTAGAGGGAGAATGGGAGCTGGGACTGTGGAGAGTGGCAAGAATCAGAATAGGAATTAGATTTATTATCACTGACTTTTTTGACATGAAATTTGTTGCTTTGCAGCAGTAGAATTCAAATTTCAAAGTTCTAAAGTAATTTTATTATCAAAGTACATATATGTCACCATATACAGTCCTGAGATTCATTTTCTTATAGGCATACCCAACAAACCTGTAGAATGGTAACTATAACAGGATCAATGAAAGATCAACCAGAGTGCAGAAGACAACAAACTGTGCAAGTGCAAATAAGATTGATTCCGGAGGCCCAGTCAGCGGAGGGAGAAGAGCACTTCAACGAGGTTACTTGCAGGTCGGCGAAGCTTGCATAAAAGGAGAGCTTCGCGGCATTCAGACATTCCAGAGGCCCGATCAGCAGAGGGAGCAGACCACTGCCAACTAAATAAAAGTACAGAAGGGACAAGCGGGGCGGCCATTGTTGGGAGTAGGCCAGCTGTGAGAGTAGGAGTGTCAGGCTTTCACTCGAGGCTTCAATGAGAAGAGGCTGAGGCTAAAGAAACAGGTTAAAGGATTAGTTTTTCCTTTTCCTTTCGTTATTGCTGATTTGGGCTCGGTTGCCCATTGTATAGTGCAGGCAGGATGGCAGATATGGCAGAGGAATGCTCCTCCTGTAGGATGTGGGAATTCGTGAAACCTGATAGTCTCCCTGATGACTACACCTGCGGGACGTGCAGCCAGCTCCAGCTCCTGAAAGACCGCATCAAGGAGCTGGAGCTGGAGTCGGATGAATTAAGGATCATCTGGGAAGCAGTGCAATTGATAGATACGACTTTTGAGTAGGTGATTACACCCAGAGTGCAGAATTTGGGGAGAAGGTGGGTGAACACAGAGAGGTAAAGGGAGAAAGAAGTAAACGCAGGGTCCCTCTGTGGCCCTTCCCCTCAGCAACAGGAATACCCCTTTGGATACTGATGAGTGGAATGACCTATCTGAGCAAAGCAGCAACAGCCAGACCAATAGCACTGTGGCTGGCTCTGAGCCTCAGGAGGGTAGGGTGACATCAGGTAGAGTAATAGCCACAGGGGACACAGTAGTTAGGGGGACAGATAGGAGATTCTGTGGCAGCAAAAGTGATGCCAGGATAGTATGTTGCCTCCTGACTGCTCGGGTCCAGGATGTCTCTGAACGGTTGCAGAATATGCTTGAAGGGGAGGGTGAGCAACCAGATGTCATGGTACATGTTGGCACCATTGACATAGGCAGGAGAGGGGTAGTAAGTTTAGGGAGTTAGGAAGGAGGCTGAAGAGCGGGACCTCCAAGGTGGTAATCTCTGGATTACTCCTGGTGCCACAAGCTAGGGAAAGTCAGAACAGGAATATAGCACAGATGAATGAGTGGATGAGGAAATGATGCAGGGTGCAGGGTTTCAAGTTCTAGATTATTGGAACCTTTTCTGGGGAAGGGGTGGCCTGTGCAAGTGGGACAGGTCGCACCTGAACTGGAGAGGAACCAATACGCTGAGAGGGAGGTTTGCTAATGCTATTGGGGAGGGTTTAAACTAGATTTGCGGGGGGGGGTGGGAACCGAAGTGAAGAGGCAGATAATGGGCTGGTTGGTGCACAAGTAGAGGCAACTTGTAGGGAGATTGTAAGGAAGGATAAGCAGACAATAGAGCAAAGATGCACTCAGCCAGATGGTTTAAGATACATTTATTTTAATGTAAGGAGTATCATAAACAAGGTGGACGAACTTAGAGTATGGGTCAATATGTGGACCTGTGATGTTGTGGCCATTACAGATACTTGAATGTCTCAGGGGCAGGAATGGCTGCTTAAGTGTGCTGGGCTTTAGATGTTTCAAGAAGGACAGGGAGGAAGGCAAAAGAGGTGGAGGGAGTGTATTGCTGATCAGGGATAGTATCAAGGCTGTAGAAAAGGAGGAATTCATGGAGGGATGGTCTACTGAGTCATTGTGGGTGAAGTCAGAATCAGGATAACTCTACTGGGTGTTTTTTATAGACCCCCAATAGTAACAGAGACATCGAGGAGCAGATAGTGAGGCAGATTCTGGAACGGTGCAATAATATAGGTTGTTGTGGTGGGTGATTTTAACTTTCCTAACATTGACTGGCATCTCCTTAGAGCAAGAGGCTTGGATAGAGTCAGGTCTGTGAGGTGTGTTCAGGAAGGTTTCCTGGTGCAATATGTAGAAAAGCCAACTGGAGGAGAGGCTGCACTTGATTTGGTATTGGGAAATGAACCTGGTCAGGTGTCAGATCTCCTGGTGGGACAGAATGATCACAGCTCTATCTCCTTTACCATAGTGCTGGAAAGCGATAGGAGCAGACAATTTGGGAAAACATTTCATTAGGGTAGGGAGAAATATGATGCTATTAGGCAGGAACTTGGGGCCATAAATTAGGAGCAGATGTTCTCAGGGAAATGCACGGCAGAAATGTGGCAAATGTTCAGGGAACATTTGCACAGGTATATCCACTGAGGCAGGGAAAGGATGGTAGGGTAAAAGAACCATGGTGTACAAAGGATGTAGATGATCTAGTTAAGAAGATAAAGAAAAGTTTACGAAAGGTTCAAGAAACTAGGTACTGTTAGAACTCTAGAAAATTACAAGGATGCCAGGAAGGAGCTCAAGAATGAAATTAGGAGAGCTAGAAGGGGCCATGAGAAGGCCTTGGTGAGCAGGATTAAGGAAAACCCCAAGGTTTTCTACAAATTCTACGAGTTTGTGAAGAGCAAGAGGATGAGCCATATGAGAATAGGACCAATCAGGAACGATAGTGGAAACATGAGCATGGAGTCAGAGGAGATAGCAGAGGTACTTAATGAATACCTTGCTTCACTATTCACCAGTGAAAAGGACCTTGGCAATTGTGGTGATGACTTACAGTAGACTGAAATGGTTGAGCATGGAGCTTTTGAAAGGTATTAAGTTACATAAGTCACTGGGACCAGATGAGATAAACCCCAGGCTACTGTAGGAAGCAAGATTGCTGAGCTTTTGGCGATGATCTTTGCATCATCAATAGGGACTGGAGAAGTATGAGAGGATTGGAAGGTTGCAAATGTTTTTCCCTTATTCAAGAAAAGGAGTAGAGATAACCCAGGAAATTACAGACCAGTGAGTCTTCCTTCAGTGGTGGGCAAGTTGTTGGAGAAGATCCTGAGAGGCAGGATTTATAGGCAGTTGGACAGGCATAATCTCATTAGGGATAGTCAGCACGGGCCTTACAAGCCTAAATGAATTATTTGAGGATGTAACGAAACACATTAATGAAGGTAGAGCAATGGATGTTGTGTACATGAATTTCAGTAAGGCATTTGATAAGGTTCCCTATGCAAGGCTCATTCAGAAAGTAATGAGGCATGGGATCCAAGGAGACCTTGCTTTGTAGATCAGAATTGGCTTGCCCTCAGAAGGCAAAAGGTGGTTGTCGATGATTCATATTCTGCATGGACGATGGTGACTAGTGGTGTTCCGCAGGGATCTGTTCTGAAACCTGTCCTCTTTGTGATTTTTAGAAATGACCTGGATGAGGAGTAGAAGGGTGGGTTAGTAAGTTTGCTGATGACACAAAAGTTGGGGTGTTGAGGATCGCCTAGAGGGTTGTCAGAGGTTACAGCGGGACATCGATATTATGCAGAACTGGACTGAGAAGTGGCAGATGGAGTTCAACCCAGATAAATGTGAAGTGGTTCATTTTGGTAGGTCAAATTTGAAGACAGAATATAATATTAATGGTAAGGCTTTTGCCTGCGTGGAGGATCAGTGAGATCTTGGAGTCCGTGTCCATGGGACACTGAAAGCTGCTGCGCAGGCTGACAGTGTTGTTAAGAAGGTGCATGGTGTGTTGGCCTTCATCCACCGTGGGACTGCTTTCAAGAGCCATGAGGTAATGTTAAAGCTATATAACACCTTAGTTAGACCCCACTTGGAGTACTGTGTTCAGTCTAGTCACCTCACTACGGCAAGGATGTGGATACTATAGAGAGAGTGCAGAGGAGATTTACAAAGATGTTGCCTGGATTGGAGAGTGTGCCTTATGAGAATAAGTTGAGTAAACTTGGCCTTTTCTCCTTAGAGTGATGAAGGATGAGAGGTGACCTGACAGAGGTGTATAAGATAATGAGAAGCTTTGATCATGTGGATAAACAAAGGGTTTTTCCAAGGATTGAAATGGCCCTTGAGTGGTGGATGCATGGAATGCACTGCCAGTGAATGTGGTAGAGGTGAATATAATAGGGTCTTCTAAGAGACTCTTAGTTAGGTACATGGAGCTTAGAAAAATAGTAGTAGGGAGATTCTAGGCAGTTTCTAGAGCAGGTTACATGGTCAGCACAGCAATGTGGGCTGAAGAGCCTGTAATGTGCTGTAGTTTTCTCTGTCTATGTTCTCAGTTCTATAAATAAATAGCAATAAATAATGAGAACATAAGATAATGAGATAAGAGTCCTTGGCAGTAAAAACATTTGTTGTAGAAAGATTTCAATGGTGGGGCAAATGAAGTTGAGTGTAGTCATCCCCTTTTGTTCAAGGGCCTGATGGTTGTGGGGTAGCAACTGTTCTTGAACCTGGTGTTGCGAATCCTGAGGCTCTTGCATCTTCTACCTGATGGCAGCAGCGAGAAGAAAGCATGACCTGGGTGGTGGGGATTGTAATGATGGATGCTGCTTTCCTACAACAGTGTTTTATGTAGGTGTGTTCGATGGTTGGAAGGGCTTTACCCATGATGTACATGGCTGGATCCACTACTTTTTGTAAAATTTTCCATTCAAGGCCATTGGTGTTTACATAGTAGGCTGTGATGTAGACAGTCAATATACTCTCCACTCCACATCTATAGAAGCTTGTCAACGTTTTAGATGTCACGCCAATTCTCGGCAAACACCTAAGGAAGTAAAGGTGCTGCCATGCTTTCTTCGTAATTGTACCTACGTGCTGGGCCCAAGACAGGTCCTCCAAAATCGTAGCACTGAGGATTTTAAAGTTGCTAACCCTCTCCACCACTGATTCTCCAATGCATAATGAAGCCATGTTCATGGACCTTCCAGAAATCTGATGTCAGATGGGAAGAAGCTGCTTCTGAACCATCTTCAGGCTTCCGTACCTCCTCCCTAATGGTAGTAATAAAAAGCCGGCTTGTACCAGACGGTGAGGGCCCTCAGTGATGGATGCTGACTTCAAGGCCCTGCCTCTTGATGGTGTCATTGAAGGTGGCAGGGTTGAGCCTGTGATGGAGCTGGCTAAGTCTACAACCATCTGCAGCCTCTCATGATCCTATTCATTGGGTTGAAGTTGCCTGATCTGCTAAGTATTTTCAACATTCTTCATTTTAGATATTGGTTTGAAGGGGTTGACTTATGAAGAATGATAAGTTAGAACTGAGTGACTTTATTGAAACATCCAAGATTCTGAGGCAGAAGTTACAGGGCCTGAATTCAGAAAAAGGAACCACCGTGTACAGCCTTTAGTGAGGAAACAGAACCGGGGCCTCAGTATGTGGAAAGGGAATGTAGTGCTATTACTTTGTAAGCCAGACGTTGAACCATAGAGATTTCCAAATAATTAGGTGGCAGGTTATCAGAGTTTATTGTTACTATATATAACTCCATGTGGTAATTGGTTTATATTATTGTCACTGTACTTTGGTACACTTATTCATAATAAACCAGTTTACAAATCTACATTTCCTGACCTGGGAACATGTAACACGGAATCAGGTAAAGTCCTAATTCCAGAACTAATATCTTTCATCACACAGAAACAACGACAGAACTGTCCATCTGATCTTCTCCAAAGATGTCAATCATCCTGAAAATATTCTTTTGCATCTTTACCACCACTTCCTTTGAAAGATTGTTAGCTCCATTGATGAAACTATCAACAAGACCATCAATCATCAATCTGACAATACACATCCATAAGAGTCCACAATGTTTGTCAATTGCCCACAGCAATTGGATTTAACTGTACCTTTAAGCTGGGAAGAGTTGTTTTAACATTGGGTCCTGTCACAGTCCTCTCAATTATCATACAAAGCATTGTATCATGTCACAATTGTCATTTTTGTGTTCCATTTTCTCCAGTTGTCTGCTCCCAACCCCTCTCCTTATCTTCTCAGCTTCCTCTGGCTCTGTTTACATTCTATGGTCTTTGCATTCTTAAACAACACTATTCCTGATACGCTCATGACTGTGATCAGATTCTGTTTTAACTCCATATACAGGATTGTAGATGATAATGCCATGGTGGGACATTCCTCAAATAGTGATCAGTCACAGTCCAGGAAGGAGATAGAAGGGTGTCTTGGCAACAGCCTTTCCCCTAGTGTCAGCAAAACAAGAGAGATGACCATTGACTTCAATGGGATGGGGTCAGTACACATGCTCCTGTTTACACCAATGGGGCTAATGACGAAGAGGGTTAAAACTTTATGTCCCTAGGAGTGAACGTCACCAATGGTCTGTCCTGCTCCAACCACGAAGATGCTATGACCAAGGAAGCTCGCCAGTGCTTCCATTTTCCCAGGTGGCCAATGAAATTTGTCATGCTCTCCTTGATGTACCATGGAAAGCATCCTATCTGGATGCATCACAGCTTGGTATGGTAACTGCAAGAGGCTGCAGAGAGTTATGAACACAGTTCAACACATCTTGGAAATCAGCCTCTCCTCCATAGACTCTGTCTACACTTCTCACTATCTTAGTAAAACAGCCAGGATAGTCAGAGACCCCCATGCACTGCAAACATTCCCTCTTCTCCCCCTCCCATCAAGCAGAAAATTCCCAATGAACAGAAGTCTGAAAGCACATACTGTCAGGCTAAAGCACAGCTTCTGGCTCACTGTTACATGACCAGTGAACAGACATCCTGTGTGTTAAGATAGACCCTTGACCTCACTATCTATCTTGCTATGGCCTTGCACCTTGTTGTCACTGCACATTTGCTGCAACTGTTACACTTTATTCTGCATTCTGTTATTGTTTTGGTTTGTGCTATCTCAATGCACTGAGGTTATGAAATGATCTGTATTATTAGTATGCTAAACAAAGATTTTCACTGTGCCTCAGTACATGCAAAAATAATAAACCAATTTATCAATTTAGCAATTTACCTTGATCATCCCTAACAATGACTACTCCACTACTGGTAACTATCCGTCTGGATAACAACACCCTGAGCTCTGGAGCTATCCTCTAAACCTTTCCAATACTCTTCCGCACTCTAAAATGTTCATTAAAACTAATTCCTTCAACCAAATATGTTGATATACTCTTATTTACTCAGTGTGAGCCTGGTTCCTGGCTTATTTCTGATATATTTGGTTCTGGTAGGATGGGATGCAGAGTCTTGATAGGACATTTGGATCAGATAGCGTTGGGTAGGGATGGTCCTCCATATATCCAGGTCAGGACGATGTGCTCAATATCATCACACATGCCGTCTGTTCCTTATTGACCTACTGTGAAGCCAGTCTCTGGTTCTGCTTTGCTCAAAGTGTCTCTAGGTTGAGTGAGATGCGGCCATTTGGACCAGATCAGGCCACCTTAGTGCACTGCCCAGCATAGTGCACACAATGCAGGGTGGATGGGGCCAACACCTAGTGAGGAAGAAGAATGAGAGACTTAATGTAATGGAAGGCGATTCTCAAGGGTTAATGTTAATCAAGTTGACCTTGATGTCAATGATAGATGTGATTCTGAGAAAGGAGTGAAGGACATTGTGGCTTGGGTCTGATGGCAACTTTCCTAGCCATTGGATTCATGTTTGCAGTGATATCTATCTAGGGTAGGTGTGGAAGGGGCTCATCCCAGGCTTGGAGGACCTTCTGCAGGCCTGGATGTCAGAATAGTGTTTAGAAAAATATGGTTATAGTGTTCAGACAAACATGGTTATAGTGTTCAGACAAACATCTCCCAGTCATCTGGGTGTGGAGAGGATGGCAGGTCCTCTGTCTTGGGTTAGAATAACTGGAGTTAGGTCAGGTTAGGATTGAGTTGGGTTGAGACGGGATTGGGTTGGGTTTGGTCACAATGTGACTGACTAGGGTTAGGTTGAGATGGAATTGGCTGGTGTTGGGTCAGATTGTGATTGGCTAGGATTGCATCATGTTGACACTGCGCAAGGTTAGGTCAGGTTGGAACTAATCTGGTTAGGGTTAGTCTGTGGTGAAACAGGGTTGGGTCCAACTAAGACTAAACAGGGTTGGATTAAATTGGGGTTGGCCAGGGTTGAGTAGAATTGAGTTGAAATTGCTTGTGTTCGATTGGATTGGTATTGACGTCAGTTGGGTTGAGTAAGTGATTGGAAAACATAGAAACATAGAAAATAGTTACAGGAGTAGGCCATTCGGCCCTTTGAGCCTGCACCGCCATTCAGTACAATCATGGCTGATTATCCAACTCAGAACCCTGTACCTGCCTTATCTCCATACCTCCTGATCCCTTTAGCCACAAGGGCCATATCTAACTCCCTCTTAAGTATAGCCAATGAACTGGCCTCAACTGTTTCCTGTGGCAGAGAATTCCACAGATTCACCACTTTCTGTGTGAAGAAGTTTTTCCTAATCTCAGTCCTAAAAGGCTTCTCCTTTATCCTCAAACTGTGACCTCTCATTCTGGAAAAATGAGATCAAGTTGGAACTGGCAAGGAATTATTTGTGTGAGAATTAGGTGGGGTTGGATCAAATTGGGATTGGATAGAGTTGCACTAGGTTTGGGTTGAGCCGGACTGTGTCAGATTGGTAGTTGTCAGGGTTAAGCCAATTTGTGATGAGACAGAGTAGGGTTGTGTTGGCACTGGGAAAAATTGTTTGAGTTGTGATGGCGTTGGACTGGGCCATGATTAACATTGGTTGGGTTAAATTAGGATTGGTAATGATTTGTTCAAGTTGTGACTGATCAGAAATAGAGCAGATGATGTTGGGCTAAATTAGGATTAGCTGGAATTTGGTTGAGTTGGGATTGGGTGGCGTTGGTGGAAGTTGGGTTGGATTGGGTTGGGATTAATGAGAGTTGCTGATCTAAGTTAGGTCAAGTTGAGAATAGTCAGAGTTGGGTCAAATTGGTTTTGACCAAAGTTATTTTAGTTAAAAACTGACTGGTATTGGGTTGGCTTTATGTTGGGTTTTAATTTTACAAATGGACCAACCTCTAACTTGACATCAAGTCCTTGATCACCTCACCTGTGAACTCCCTAGGATACATACATTGACTTTGAACAACATTTACGATTAGCAGTTGTCAATTGGTTGCTTTGGAACCTGCTGTGGAAGATTAAAAACGTGAGCAATGTGGAATCATGGTCTTCTTTTAAAAGTCTGGATACTTCACTTGGAAATATCACTTAACTCAGCAAGGAGACCTGCAATATTGAAATACCCTGGTCAATGACTAGGATAATTGGAAGTGCAGGAAAGACCAAATTAATTAAACAAGTAACTAAATGCCTGACTGGAGTAATTCCTTTTACCTACAGAATGCTCATTTCCTCCATCCTCTGCACATTCATGTGCCTATTGAACAGCCTTTTCAATGCTTCAACCACCACCTCAGGCAATGCATTACAGACACCCATCACTCTCTGTGTAATAACATATCCCGCACATCTCCTTTGAACTTTCTTCCTCTTATCTTAAATTCATGCTCTTTGCTATTAGAAAATTTGACCCTAGGAAAAAGATACCGACTGTATACTCTGTCTATATCCCTCATAACCTTATAAACTTCTATTAGGTCTCACCCCATACTCCAATGCTTCACAGAAAACAACCCAAATTTATTGAACCTCTCCTTATAGCACATGCCCTTTAATCCAGGTTGCATCCTGGTGAATCTCCTCTGCACCCTTTCCAAAGCATCACATCCTTCCTATAATGAGGTGACTAGACATGAATGCATATCTCCAAATGTGAGTGCTTTACCTGTTGATTCACTCACAGGACATGATCCATCACCGGGAAATCCATCACTTATAGAACTGAATGGCTCAATGGCTAACTGTTAACAATGTTGGTGGGCCAGGAATCACACACAGGCAAGCAAAGGCAAGGACAATTCATGATCTGCCATGGTCTGCCCTGAGAAAGGTATTAGTGGTTAAAGATAATGAGCGGTATAGATAGGGGGAGTGCACACAGTCTTTTTCCTAGGGTTGGGCAATCAAGAACTAGGAGGCATAGGATTAAGATGAGAGGGGAGAGATATCTAATAGGAACCTGAGGGGCAATTCCTTCAAAGTTCAAAGTACAAAGTAAACTTGTTATCAAAGTATGTACTATATGCTACCAAATACAAATTTGAGATTCAATTTCTTGCAGGCATTTATAGGAAACATAAAGAACTGTAATTGAATGTGAAAAAACATACATGAACAAAGTAATGATTGTGAAAAAGATGACAAACTGTTCAAATAAAAAAAAGATACTGAGAACACGAGTTGTAAAGAGCTCTGAAGGTGAGTTTTGTAGTTTGTAGAATCAGTTCAGAGCTGTGGTGAATGAAGTTATCCAGTTTGGTCCAGGAGCCTGATGGTTGTAGGGAATTAACTATTCCTGAACCTGATAGTGTGGGAATCGGTCTTCTGTACCTCCTATCGATGGTAATGGTGAGATGAGAGCATGGCCAGGATGGTGGGGGTCTTTGATGATGGATGCTTTGTGGCAACTCTCCATATAAATGTACTCAGTGGTGAGGAGGGTTTTTCCTGTGATGAACTGAGCTGTATCCGTCACCTTCTGTCATCTTTTTTGTTCCTGGGCATTGGTGTTTTCATACAAGGACATAAAGCAATTAGTTAGCAATGCGCATCTATGAAAGTTCGTCAAAGGCTTTGGTGACATGCTGAATCAACACAAATTTATTATACTAGTCCCCTTCTCAAGCACCAACAATAAAGGCCAGTTTTGCAAAATTGTTTTGACACTAATAAATCTTAAAAGAATGGGAAAGAAATCTTTAAAAAATGAGCAGTCCCCTGTCATCAACCTGGTTAGCTAGTTCAGACTGAGTAAAGGACGGAGGTTTGATGGCAATCCTGCACAGTCAGGATCCAAGCTTTCTTATTCCCTGTATTCAAGAGTAACTGAGCAAATTCCCCAGATGCCTGTGGGTCAATTATTTGTCTTTACATCCTCGGAACAGACCTTTCAACTCAACTATCCTGCTAGGAAATCCTCTTGGATTCCGGAGGTATTAAAATATGTTTTAATGCAGATAAATCAATTCCTTGGTGTGGGACTATGATATTTATTAAGACTGAAGCAATCGATCTGAAGGGGGGCGGGGTTGAGACAGGCTGGCGTCAGATGGGTCGGAAAACTTAGAATTTCACTGGAGACATAGTGCAGTGCCTCATTTCAAGCTTGTCCATGTTAATGAATTTATTTCATAAAAGAAACATTTGTAGATTGTGACTAGCTAGAATTACTTTCATCCCATATACTAAACAATCAGCAGTAAAACTCTATTAAACCAGCACTCTTGGATTGGGCGTGGTGATTGATTAGCTGATTTTCCGAACTATCGGGCGGCTCTGAAGAAGATACAGAAGAGGCTGACCAAGGTGCTGCCTAGATTGGAGGACATGATTGGACAAAGTTGAGATGTTTTCTCTGTAGAGTCAGAAATTGAGGAGAAACCTAATAGAAGTTCATACAGTTATGAAAGGCATAGAGTAGGCAAAGAGAATTGTTTTTTCCAGGATAGAAATGTCAAGCATAGGAGGTCATGCATGTAACGTGATGGGAATAAGTTGAAAGGTGAAGTATGGGGCATCTTTTCAACACAGAGAGTGCTAGGTGCCTGGAATGCACTGTCAGGGCTGGCGATGGAGGCAAACACAATAGTGATGTTCAAGGGACTCTTAGATAGCCAAATGAATGTGCAGAGGTCAAGTTCCTAGGGGTTAACATCGCAGGAGATCAACCCTGAGCCCAACATATTGATGCAACCACTAAGAAGACATATCAGAGGCTGTATTTCCTTCAGACTTTGAGGAGATTTGGTATGTTACCAAAGATTCTAGCATATTTCTACAGATGTACTGTGGAGAGCATCCTGACTCCCCACCATTGAGCACATCTACATGGAGCAATTCATAAGAAAGCAGCATCCGTCAACAGGGACCACCACCACCACTGAGATCATGCTCTGTTTTCTCATCCGCCACCAAGAAGGTACAGGAGCCTGGGGACTCACACTACCAGTTATTACCTCTGAACCATTAGGTTCTTCAACCAACCTCACTCAACTTCACTTGCTCTATCACTGAAATGTTCTTATGACCTATGAACTCATTTTTGGAAACTCTTCATCTCATGTTCTTGATAGTTATTGCTTAGTTATTTATTATTATTATTATTTATTTCTTTTAGTATTTGCACAGTTTGTTGTCTTTTGCAGACTGATTGAACACCCAGTTGGTGCCGTCTTCCATTGATTCTATTGTAGTTATTACTCAATTATGGATTTACTGAGTATGCCCACAAGAAAATGAATCGCAGGGTTGTACGTGGTGACATATATGTACTTTGATAATAAATTTATTTTGAACTTTGAATTTTTTGCATCATGAGCTGGTGTGGAGGCTCCAATGCATAGAATCCTAAGAGGCAATCGAATGCTGAAAACTCAGCCAACTTCATCAGAGGCACCAATGAATACTACCTCACTATTCTTCCTTTACACTATCTATTCATATTATTTCTTATTGTAATTTAAGTGATTTTTTTCTGTACTGCCACAAAACTACAAATTTCACAATATATAGGACCATAACACCATAAGCCATACGAATAGAATTAGGCTATTTGACCCATTGAGCTTGCTCCACCAGATAATCAGGGCTAACCAACTTCCCTCTCAGCCCCATCGTTCTGCCTTCTCTGTAACCATTCACACCCTGTCTTATCAGAATCTATCAACCTCCACCTTAAATATACGCAATGACCCAGCCTCCATAGCTTCCACAGATTCACCACTCTTTGGCTATAGAAATTCCTTCTCATCTCTCTTCTAAATGGTTATCCCTCTAATCTGAAGCCCTCTGGTCCTAGACACCCCGCAAAATAGGGACATCCTCTCCACATCCACTCTATCTAGCCTTTCAACATTCAAAAGGTTTCAATAAGATCTCCCCCTCATTCTTCTAAATTCCAGTGAGTACAGGCCCTGAGCCATCAAATGCTCCTCGTATGATAAGCCTTTCAATCACAGGATCATTTTCATGAACATCCTTTGAACCCTCTCCAGTGTCAGCACATCCTTTCTTAGACAAGGTGCCGAATACTGCTCACAATATACTAAGTGAGGCCTCACCAATGCCTTATAAAGCCTCAGCATTGCATCCTTGTTTTTATATTCTTGTCCTCTCAAAATGAATGCTAACATTGCATTTGCCTTCCTTACCACCGACCAAGCCTGCAAGTTAACCATTAAGGAATCCTACTCATGGACTTCCAAGTCCCTTTGCACCCTAGAGTTTTGAATTTTCTCCCCATTTAGAAAATAGTCTACACTTTTATTCCTTCTACCAAAGTACCATACATTTCCATACACTGTCATCTACCTGCTACATCTTTGCTCTTTCTCCTAATCTGTCTAAGTCCTTCTCCAGCCTCCCTATTTCTTCAACACTACCTGTCCCTCCACCTACCTTCATATCATCCACAAACTCGGCCACAAAACCATTAATTCCATCATCCAAATCACTGACGTATTACATGAAGAGAAGTGGTCCCAACCCCAACCCCTAGGGAACACCACTGGTCACTGGCAGCCAATCAGAAAAGGCTCCCTTTATTCTCACTCCTTGCCTCTGGCAAATCAACCAGTGCTCTATCCATGCTAGTATATTTCCTGTAATACCATGGGCTCTTATCTAGATAAGCAACCTTGTCAAAGGCCTTCTGAAAATCCAAGATTACAACAGCCACCAATTCTCCTTTGTCTATTCTGCTTGTTATTTCCTCAAAGAATTCCAACAGATTTTTCAAGTAAGATTTTTCCTTAAGAAAACCACGCTGACTTCGGCCTACTTCATCATGTGTCTCCAGGTACCCCAAAACCTCATCCTTAACAATCGACTCTAACATCTTCCCAACCACTGAGGTCAGACTAACTACCCTACAATTTCTTTTCTTCTGCCTCTCTCCCTTCTTGAAGAATGGAGTGATATTCGCAATTTTCCAGCACTCCAGAGCCATACCAGAATCAATTGATTCTTGCAAAGATCATTACTAATGCCCCCACAATCCCTTCAGCTACCACTTTCAGAACCCTGGGGTGTTGTCCATCTGGTCCAGGTGATTTATCTACCTTCAGATCCTTCAGCCTCCCAAGCACCTTCTCCTTAGAAATAGCAACAGCACTCATTCTGACCCCTGACACTCTCAAACCTCTAGTATATTGCTAGTGTCTTCCACAGTAAAGACTGATGCAAAATACTCATTCAGTTCATTCGCCATTTCCTTGTTACCCCTCCAGCATAATTTTTCAGCAGTCTGATTTCTACTCTTGCCTCTCTTTTGCTTGTTATATATCTGAAACAACTTTTGCTATCCTCTTTGATATTATTGGCTAGCTTCATATTTCATCTTTTCCCTCCTTATGGCTTTTATTAGTTGCCTTCTGTTGGCTTTTAAAAGCTTCCCAATCCTCTAACTTCCCATTATTTTTTTCTCTATTACAGTGGCATGCAAAAGTTTGGGCACCCCGGTCAAAATTTCTGTTACTGTGAATAGCTAAGCGAGTGTAAGGGGGTTTCGATTTTTATGTTACTGCGGAGGCTAATTAAAATGGCGTTTTTGTTATGTTCATCTGGGGAATGCGGCTTTGTTGTGCTTTAACGCTGAGAAAGTTTGCACTAGCAGCTTATTGTGGTTTAGAGGGTGATAAGAAAGTGCTATTAACCAATTGGGATACTTGTTATGGTTTTGGTGTATTTGAAGATACTGTATGCGCGGGGTTTTGGGGCAGAAGGCGGGAGACCGAGACAGAGGATGGACCAGGTGCTGTGAGTCCGCTAACGGGGTCGGACCCCGAGCGGGACGTTCGGCGAGGAGACGGAGACGGAGACGGACTCGTGTGGAGCGTCTGGTCGACCACCGTTGTTGGTCCCAGGCGGCCGGTCGAGGTGGTCCGAGGGGTCACAGGGTGAAGAAGAAGGTCCTTGAGCTCCAACGGTTTTGTGCACGAAGAGATTGAACTTTGATAAGTGTGGCGCCTTTTATTTTCCTTTTACATTTTATTCTCTTTTAATTATATAGTTCCAGTAATATCTATAAACTGTAAATCATTTAATTGCATCTGGTGTATTGTCTGTTATTTGGGCGGGGTGGGGTACCTCACACAGCATCCACACAAACGAATTACCCAGTTTGGCGGGGCCGAGGCTGTTTCCCTAGACGACAGTGAGCCGAGCGACCCTGAGGGTGGCCAGGGGGCTACATGAGTAAAAGATGACCTGATTTCCAAAAGGCCTGAAGTTAAAGATGACGCATTCTTTTCAACATTTTAAGCAAGATTAGTGTATTATTTTTGTTTTGTAGAATTTTAGAGTGAAAAAAAGGAAAGGAGCGCCATGCAAAAGTTTGGGCACCCCAAGAGATTTGAGCTCTCAGCTTTTACCAAGGTCTCAGACCTTAATTAGCTTATTAGGGCTATAGCTTGTACACAGTCATTGTTAGGAAAGGCCAGGTGAGGCAAATTTCAAAGCTTTATAAATATCCTGATTCCTCAAACTTTGTCCCAACAATCAGCAGCCATAAACAGATGCCAAGCACTCTGAAAATTAAAATAAATGATGCCCACAAAGCAGGAGAAGGCTGTAAGAAGATAGCAAAGCGTTTTCAGGTAGTCGTTACCTCAGTTCATAATGTAATTGAGAAATGGCAGTTAACAGGAATGGTGGAGGACAAGTTGAGGACTGGAAGACCAAGAAAACTTTCCAAGAGAACTGTTTGTAGGATTCCTAGAAAAGCAAATCAAAACCCCCGTTTGACTGCAAAAGACCTTCAGGAAGATTTAGCAGACTCTGGAGTGGTGGTGCACTGTTCTA
Organism: Mobula birostris; assembly: GCF_030028105.1. Classification (NCBI taxonomy): domain Eukaryota; kingdom Metazoa; phylum Chordata; class Chondrichthyes; order Myliobatiformes; family Myliobatidae; genus Mobula; species Mobula birostris. The sequence continues at coordinate 77,151,534 of NC_092370.1, forward strand.
CTGTGCAGCGACATCTGCACAAATATGACCTTCATGGAAGAGTCATCAGAAGAAAACCTTTCCTGCGTCTTCACCACAAAATTCAGCGTCGGAAGTTTGCAAAGGAACATCTAAACAAGCCTGATGCATTTTGGAAACAAGTCCTGTGGACTGATGAAGTTAAAATAGAACTTTTTGGCCGCAATGAGCAAAGGTATGTTTGGAGAAAAAAGGGTGCAGAGTTTCATGAAAAGAACACCTCTCCAACTGTAAAGCACGGTGGCGAATCGATCATGCTTTGGACTTGTGTTGCAGCCAGTGGCATGGGGAACATTTCACTGGTAGAAGGAAGAATGAATCCTACTAACTACCAGCAAATTCTGGAAGCAGACATCACACTGTCTATAAAAAAGCCGAAGATGAAAAGAGGATGGCTTCTACAACAGGATAATGATCCTAAACACACCTCAAAATCCACAATGGACTACGTCAACAGACACAAGCTGAAGGTTTTACCATGGCCCTCACAGTCCCCTGACCTAAACATCATCGAAAATCTGTGGATAGACCTCAAAAGAGCAGTGCATGTAAGACAGCCCAAGAATCTCGCCGAACTAGAAGCCCTTTGCAAGGAAGAATGGGCGAAATCCCCCAAACAAGAATTGAAAGACTCTTAGCTGGCTACAGAAAGCGTTTACAAGCTGTGATACTTGCCAAAGGGGGTGTTTCTAAGTACTGACCATGCAGGGTGCCCAAACTTTTGCTTCGGGCCCTTTTCCTTTATTGTTATTTTGAAACTATAAAAGATGGAAATAAAAAAGTAATCTTGCTTAAAATATTAAAGAAATGTGTCATCTTTAACTCACTTAGCTATTCACAGTAACAGAAATTTTGACAAGGGGTGCCCAAACTTTTGTATGCTACTCTATATGCCCTCTCTTTTGCTTTTGTTTTGGCCTTGACTTCCATTGTCAGCAATGGTTGCGCCATCCTGATTTTAGAATGCTACTTCTTCTTTGGGATGTATCTATCCTGCGTCTTCCGAACTGGTCACAAAAACTCCAGCCACTGCTGTCTGCCATCGTCCTTGCTAGTGTCCCCTTCCAAACAACTTTGGCCTGCTCCTCTTACATGATTTAGTAATTTTCATTATTCCACTGTAATACTGATGCAAACAACAGGAATTCTGCAGATGCTGGAAATTCAAGCAACACACATCAAAGTTGCTGGTGAACGCAGCAGGCCAGGCAGCATCTGTAGGAAGAGGTGCAGTCGACGTTTCAGGCCGAGACCCTTCGTCAGGACTAACTGAAGGAAGAGTGAGTAAGGGATTTGAAAGTTGCAGGGGGAGGGGGAGATCCAAAATGATAGGAGAAGACAGAAGGGGGAGGGATGGAGCCAAGAGCTGGACAGGTGATAGGCAAAAGGGGATACGAGAGGATCATGGGACAGGAGGTCCGGGAAGAAAGACAAGGGGGGGGGGACCCAGAGGATGGGCAAGAGGTATATTCAGAGGGACAGAGGGAGAAAAAGGAGAGTGAGAGAAAGAATGTGTGCATAAAAATGAGTAACAGATGGGATACGAGGGGGAGGTGGGGCCTTAGCGGAAGTTAGAGAAGTCGATGTTCATGCCATCAGGTTGGAGGCTACCCAGACGGAATATAAGGTGTTGTTCCTCCAACCTGAGTGTGGCTTCATCTTTACAGTAGAGGAGGCCGTGGATGGACATGTCAGAATGGGAATGGGATGTGGAATTAAAATGTGTGGCCACTGGGAGATCCTGCTTTCTCTGGCGGACAGAGCGTAGATGTTCAGCAAAGCGGTCTCCCAGTCTGCGTCGGGTCTTGCCAATATATAAAAGGCCACATCGGGAGCACCGGACGCAGTATATCACCCCAGTCGACTCACAGCTGAAGTGTTGCCTCACCTGGAAGGACTGTTTGGGGCCCTGAATGGTGGTAAGGGAGGAAGTGTAAGGGCATGTGTAGCACTTGTTCCGCTTACACGGATAAGTGCCAGGAGGGAGATCAGTGGGGAGGGATGGGGGGGACGAATGGACAAGGGAGTTGTGTAGGGAGCGATCCCTTTGGAATACAGAGAGAGGGGGGGAGGGAAAGATGTGCTTAGTGGTGGGATCCCGTTGGAGGTGGCAGAAGTTACGGAGAATAATATGTTGGACCCGGAGGCTGGTGGGGTGGTAAGTGAGGACCAGGGGAACCCTATTCCTAGTGGGGTGGCGAGAGGATGATGCATCTGACTTTATCTTATCTCTCTCAAACTGCAGGGTGAATGCTATCATACTATGATCATTGTCACCTAAGGTTTCCTTTACCCGAAGCTCCCTAATCAAACCTGGTTCATTGCACAAAACCCAGTCCAGAATAGCTGATCCCCTCATTGGCTCAACCGTAAGCTGTATATCAAAAAGCTATCTCATCAGCATTCTACAAATTCCCCCTCTTGGGGTCCAAGATCAGCACCAACCTGATTTTCCCAATCTTGTTGCATATTGAAAGCCCCCATGACTATTGCAACATTGCCCTTGTAACATTGCTCCTTTGACCTGCAGTTTCAATCTCCTGCTGCAATTTGTAGTCCGCATCCTGGTTACTGTTCAGGGGCCTGTACATAATTCCTGTTAGGGTCTTTTTACATTTGCAGTTTCTAAACTCTACCCACAATGATTCTACATCTTCTGATCCTATGTCAGCTCTTTCTAAGGATTTGATTTAATTTTTCTACCAACAGAGCCAGACCTCCCCCTCTGTCTACTTGCCTGTGCTTTCAATTCAAAGAGTATCCTCAGATACTCCCTACCACAATCTTCTTTTACCCACGATTCAATGATGTCCATAATGTCATACTTTCCAATCTTTAACTGCGTGCATTCAAATATAGCACCTTCAGTCCTGTATTTGTCATCCTTTTCAATTTTGTCCCCCCATTACACTGCAACTGATTGGTAGGAGGCAGCGAGTGGGAATAAAAGGATTCTTTTCTGGTTGGCTGCCAGTGACTAGTGGTGTTCTGCAGGGGTTGGTGTCCAGTCCACTTCTTTTTATGCTGTATATAAATGATTTAGATGATGGAGTAGATGGTTTTGTTGCCAAGTTTGCAGATGACATGAAGATGGTGGAGGGGCAGGTGGTGTTGAGGAAACAGGTAGGATGCAGAAGGATTTAGACAGATTAGGAAAATGGACAAGGAAGTGGCAAATGAAATGCAATGCTGGAAAATGCATGGTCATGCACTTTAGTAGTAGAAATAAATGAGCAGACTAAATTCTAAATGGAGAGAAAATCCAAAAATCTGAGATGCAAAGAGATTTGTGAGTCCTTGTGCAGATTACCCTGAAGGTTAACTTTCAGGTCGAATCAGTAGTGAGAAAGGCAAATGCAATGTTAGCATTCATTTCAAGATGTCTTGAATACAAGAGCATGGGTGTGATGCTGAGGCTTTATAAGGCACTGGCAAGGTCACATCTTGAGTATTGTGAGCAGTTTTGGGCTCCTCATCTAGGAAAAGATGTGCTGGCATTGGAGAGGGTCCAGAGGAGGTTCACAAGGATGATTCCAGGAATGAAATGGTTTTTCTATGAGGACCGTTTGATGGCTCTGAGTCTGTACTCACTGGAAGTTAGAAAGATGAAGGGGAGGGGGGGTCGGGTGTTATTGGAACATTTCAAATGTTGGAAGGCCTAGACAGAGTAGATGTGGAAAGGATGTTTCCCATGGTGGGAGAGTCTAGGACAAGACGGCACAGCCTCAGGATAGAGGGTCACCCTTTCAAAACAGAAATGCGGAGGAACTTCTTTAGTCAAAGGGTGGTGAATTTGAGGAATTTATTACCACATGCACTTGTGGAGGCCAGGTCTTTGGATGTATTTAAGGCAGAGATTGATAGGTTCTTGATTGGACATGGCATCAGGGGTTACGGGGAGAAGGATGGGAACTGGGGTTGAGGAGATTATAGAAAAACGGATCGGCCATGATTGAATGGTGGAGCAGGCTCGATGGGCAAGGTGGCCTAATTCTGCTCCTATGTTTATGGTCTTATGGTTTTATGTCAGATGAATTGTCTACCCACTGGGTGGTCACAGAAGATCCAAAGTTAATGATGAATAAGTAATATCAGGACAGGACTTACACATTAAATGGTACGACCCTGGGGAGTGTTCAGGTACAGAGACACATAGGAGTTCAAATGCATAGTTCCTTGAATGTGGTAACATAGGTAGACAGGGCAGTGAAGAAGGCATTTGACATGCTTGCCTTCATTGGTTAGGACACTAAGTACAGGGATTGGAATTTCACCTTACAGAGGTACAAGACACTGACAACACACTGCATACAGTTCTGCCTTTTCTGCAATAGGAAGGATGTTATTGAACTGAGCACAAATGGATTTATGAGGATGTTACTGGGCCTAGAAAATTTGAGTGATAAGGAAGGACTGGATAGGCTGGGACTTCTTTTCTTCCACCTTCATGGTGGAAAAGGTGAAAAGCGTCAAGTTCCTGTGCATCAATATCTCAGAGGATCTATCCAGGTCCAAATTTATTGATGCAATCACAAAGAAGACATGCCTCATTAGAGGTCTGAGGAGATTTTCTATGTCACCAGAGACTCTCGAAAATTTCTGTAGATATACCATGGAGAGCACTCTGACTGGGTTGCATCGCCACCTGGTATGGAGGACCCAATGCACAAGATCAGAGAGCTGTAGACTTAGCCAACTCAATCAAAGACACAAACCTCTCCATCATTCAGAACACCTTCAAAAAGCAGTGCCTCAAGAAGGCAGCATCCATCATTAAGGACCCTCAGCATTTGGATCATACCCTCTCCTCATTACTGCCATTAGGGAGGAGGTACGGGAACCTGAAGATGCACACTCAACACTTTAAGAACAGCTGCTTCCTTCCACTATCAGATTTCTGAATAATTCACTACATGGCTCTTCCTCTTTTGCACAATTTACTTTATTTTTTATTGTAACTTACAGTTTTTTGTCTTGCACTGTACTGCCACAGAATCCAAGAACTCCCAAGAACTTGAAGCTTCAACTCCTGACCCCCTGATGAGGACTGGTGTGCACTGTTGTCCACGTTTCCCCTTCCTGAAGTCCACAGTCAGTTCCTTGGTCTTGGTGACTTTGAGTGCAAGGTTGTTGTTGCAACGCCACTCAACCAGCTGATCTATCTCACTCCTGTATACCTTCTTAACACCATCTGAAACTCTGCTAACAATAGTGGTGTCAATGGCAAATTTATAGATGGTGTTTGCACCGTGTTAGCCACAGAATCATGGGTGTAGAATGAGTAGAGCGGTGGGTTAAGCACATACAGTATTCTTGAAATGCACCTGTGTTGATTGTCGGTAAGGAAGAGATATTATTACCAATCCACATTGATACTGGTCTCTGATCAAGTCAAGGATCCAGCTGCAGAGAGAGGTACCGATGATCAGGTTTTGCACCTTGTTAAATAGTAATGAGGGGATGATGGCGGTGCCTCGAGAAGGTGTCATCAATCATTAAGGAACCCTCTCCAATCTCGTCCAGCTCTGTCAAGGCTCCCAAGAGAAACAACCTCATCTTCTCCGGTCTAGCCTTGGATGGGAAACCTCTGGTCCTTTGCTCCATTCCAGTGAATCTCCTCTGCTCCTTCCCTAGGAAATTGATACCCTTCTTAAAATGTGGTGACTACATTGGGCTGCAACAATCTAATTGAGGACTAAATAAGGCTTTGCTAAGTTCATTCTACACTCAAAATATTGCTGAGGTGGTGAGGTGTTGATTAAATTGAGGAGTAAATTGAGGATGTGATTACACTAGACACTGCAGAAGATATTTACCAGTATGTTGCCTGGGTTAGAGGGTTTTTATTATGGGGATATAGTGGATTGAGTTACCTTGTTTTCTCTGGAATAAAAGAACTTGGTAGAAGTATATAATATTATGAGCCAACATAATCAAAGATCCCTCCCACCCCATCATTCTCCCTTCTCCCCTCTTCCACTGAGCAGAAGATACGAAAGCTTGAAAACATGTGCCAGCTGGCTCAAGGATACCTTCTACCTACCATTATCGGACTTTAGAAACAAACCTCTTAAATGCTAAAAAGTTCAAATTAAATTTATTTTCAAAGTATGTACAGTAGATGTATACATTCTTTGAGGTTGTATATCTAAGAATCATTTTCTTGCAGATATTCAGTAGACAAAGAAATATAATATAATCAGTGAAAATCTACACACAAGTTGAAAGTGAGTCCACAACTTCTGTTCTCAGTTTTATTAATGGTGGTGTAGGACCTAAACCTCCTATATCTCCTTGCTGATGGCAGCAGCAAGAAGAGAGCATGGCCTGGACGGTGACATGATCTGCCAAGATATCTCGTCATGGTCTGAGAGGAGGGTTAAGGATGATGGGCAGGTGGAGCGAAGTAGGGCAGGGGAAGGGAGAAGTTGGGAGGGAGAGAAAGGTAAGTGTTAGCTGAAGGCAAAAGAAAAGCAGATGAAGCCAGGAGGGGAGAGAGAGGTATGAAGGCTGGAGATGACTGCCGGAGGGAAAATAGCATGGACTGTAAGGTTTGCCAGTGCTGGTATATGGTAAGTCAAGGAGGGGAGAATGGTAGCCATTTGGAGAGAGGTATATGGCAGATGGAAACAAATGGGTGAAGTGTGTGGGTGGTAGGTGGACAAAAATGGCTGGGGGGGATGGTGTGGAGGGGAAAAGTAGAGACAGGAGGAGAATAGAAGTGTGTTGGGAGATGGGAAAAAGGGGAACCACACCGAAGGTAAGGGTTACCTGAAAATGGAATGTTCAGTATTCATATCATTTGTAGTAGACTTTATTTATAGCAATTTTATGTCTTTGCAGTGCATAGCTACCACAAAACAACAAATTTCATGTCATATAAGACAGCGATAATAAACCTGATGCTGATTCTGAAAGCAATCACTCTGAGCCTCCACAAGGTTCTTGGGAAGAGAATTCCAGTGATTCACCACCACACTCCAGATGAGGAAATTTCTTCTTGTCTCTATCCTGAATGGACAAACTTTTATTTAGAGTGTAACCCTTCAACCCAGATATCTTGCACAGGGGAAAGACCATCTCTACACCTCCCCCGTATAAACTCCTGTAAAAAGCTTTAGGTCATCATTATTATGAAAGATCCAGTATAAAGGCAAATATTCCTCTCCTATAGAGTCATAAAGCAACACAGCACAAATACAGGCCCTTCTGCCTAAGTGGACAATGACCCCTACACAGCTAGTCCCAATTTCCTGTGTTCCCTCTAAGCCACTCCCCTCCATGTACCTACCCAAGTGCTTCTTAAGTGATACTATTGTACCTGTCTCAACCACCTCCTCTGGCAGCTTGTTCCATATATTTACCAACCTCTGTATGAAAAGGTTGCCCCTCAAGCCCCTTTTAAGTTTTTCCCTCTCACTGTAAACCTGTGCCTCCCAATTTTGGACTCCCCTAGATCCTGACTGATCAACAGCAAGAAAAGGAAATCAAAACAAGCAGCAGATGATGGATATCTGAAATAAAATCAGAGAATGCTGGAAACACTCATCAGGTCTGGCAGCATCTGTGGAGGGAGAAGCAGTTTATAAACACGAGAGATTCTGAAGATACTGGAACTCCAGAGGAACAAACACAAACTGCTGTAGGAACTCAGCAAGACATGCAGCATCTATGGAGGGGTAAATAGTAGACATTTTGGGCTGAGACCCTTCATCAGGAAAGGAAAGGAGGTGGGGGTGGGGCGGAGGAGAAACCAGAATAAGGTGGGGGAGTGGAAGGAGTATAAACTGGCAAGTGATAGTGAAACCATATGAGGGGGAGGATAGGTGCGTGATGGAGCGGGGATGAAGTGAGAAGCTGAGAGATGATAGATAGGAAAGGTAAAGGGCTGAAGAAGGAGGAAACTGACAGGAGGGAATGAACCATGGGAGAAAGGGAAGGAGGAGGGAAACCACAGAGAGATGATGGCAGGTGAGAAGAAGAGCTGGGTAAGTTTTATGTTTCCAGTCAAAGACCCTCCCCTCCCCAGGTCAAACATTAACTCTACACCTCTCTCCATAAATGCTGCCCATTCCATTGAGTATTTCCGACAGTACAAGGAGTGTAGACTAACATTAATCTCCAATTTAAGCAGATGACCATCCATCACAGAAGAAATGATTTGAATCAAGGGACAGCTGTTGGTTAGGGGTACAAGCAAAACACATCCTTAATAAGGAATAGAAGACACCTTTGTCACCCAAGGTCAAAGGAAGGAAGCAGGGTAAGGCTAAACTGAAATGGCTGACTGCTGGTGATCTAGGACAAATCAACTTAGACATAAATGCTTTTAAAGACTAAAGGAATATAATTCTCATGAGAACAGGGATAAGTATCATGCAAACTGAAAAGCAATGTATGCAGCTATTAGAGCAGCTAAAAGGTCAGTGTAGAAGGAGTTGACTGTGATAGGACTGATAAAAGCTTTTCAAGCTGTCAGAGACCCATTAAAGGGTTCCTCGGGACTGAATCACATGAACTCCTGTGGTATGTTTTAAATGATCACTTCGTATCAGTCTTCCTTCCAGTGAATAGCACTCAGCTACCAAGAAAGCAACACATTTTTCCAATGCTCTCCTGGTCAGTCTCTAAAGGTCCACCAGACATAAACACGGACTTGTCGAAAACCCTCAGTGCCACTTGATGTAACCAACTCTACTCTGATCCACACCCACACACAATCCAGGATCAGCCTCATCATAAAATTCACATCATTGCTTTTAGATCCCTCAATGGTCTCACTACTCCCTATCTCTGTAACCCCTCCTGTCCCGTCACCCCTCCATATCTCTGTTACCACCAGATCTTACACCATTACTGCCCCTATTCCACACCCTACCTCTATAGCCCACCTTTACCCACCTTTGTAACCCATTCCAATCCCTACAACCCTCACTAAGCCAGAACTGCTACGATTCCTAAACCTCTCCCTATATCTGTAACCCCACCAACCCCTATAACCCTCTCTGTCACTATGACTCTCTCTGGCCCCTACCTCCTCACCCCCCCCATCCTGGGCAGCCCCTACAACCCTAACTCCATAACCTTCTCTATCTCTGTAACTTCTTCCAGATCTACACCCCTCCCTACCACCATGCCTCCCTCCAGTCCCAACACCTCTCATGATCTCTATAACCCTCTCTAGCCTCTACATCCTTCTCTCAGCCAGAACCCTTCCAGCCTCTACACCTCTCCCTATCTCTATAATCCCACCAGTTCCTACACCCTTCCCTGTCTCTGTAAACCCCTCTGGCCCTACACCCTTCGCTGTCTCTAAAGCCTCCTCCAGTCCCTCCATCCTTCAGGGGTAAGTTTTTTACGCAGAGAGTGGTGAGTGCATGGAATGGGCTGCCGGTGGCGGTGGTGGAGGTGGAAACGAGAGGCTCTTTTAAGAGACTCCTGGATGGCTACTTAGAGCTTAAAAGAATAGAGGGCTATGGGTAAAGCCTAGGTAGTTCTAAGGTAGGGACATGTTCGGCACAGCTTTGTGCTGTATGTTTTCTATGTTTCTATGCTTCCCCATCTCTGTAATTCAATCTGGCCTTTGCGCCCCTTCCCCTCTTGCTTGATGAAGCATTTTTCTGGAGCACCCCTGAACATGTATGCCATGCTGTCGATGCATTTTGAACTCAGGTTAATTTGATGAAACATCTCCAAGTGTTTCAGCTGAAGATATCTTTTGAGAGGTACTGGGAAACAGAGATCAAACATTGTTGCTGAGGCTTGGACTGCTCTTCCAAAGAACACCATGGGGTTGGTGTTGCTGTCTCACAACTCCAGTGATCAAGGTTCAACCCTGACCCCCGCACTGTATATTCCCTCTCACTCCCTCCAGGTGTTCCACTTCCCTCCGACAGATATGCTGGTTAACTGGTTGCAGTTATTTAACCATTTCAGTTGGTTAATCAGGTGCTGGGCAGATGTGAGAGAGAATAAATTTCAGGGGTGTAGGGAAACACGAAAGACTAAAGATTAGTTTTATTTGTCACATGTATATCGAAATGTACAGTGATAAAATGCATTGTTTGTATCAAATTATCTCAGCGAGGGTTCTGCTTTGGACAGCCCATAAGTGTCACCACAGAGACAGGAAACAGAGGGAATGGGATTCTGGGAATGTTCCCTGGATCTATCATGGACTTGATGGATTGAACATCCTGCGATGCAGCTGTGAGTTTCTCATTGTACCTGTACCTCACCATATTTGTGCACATGAAAATAAACTTGACTTGGCTTGACCTGAATCAGTATTTTGTTCTGAGGGACTGTCACACTGTAGGAGGGTTGATACTGGGGAAATGTCACACTGTGGGAGGGGCAGTACTGAGGGAATGTCACACTGTGGGAGGGAGAGTACTGAGGGAATGTCACACTGCGGGAGGGGCAGTACTGAGGGAGTACTGCACTGTCAGTAATGCTTCATTTCAAAAGTGGTGTGAAACGAAGGTTCTGTCTCCCACCCGAGGCAAATGGAAAGGCTCAGCAGGAACTGTTTGCAACTTGACATGAAAAAGTAACACAATTAACATTAAATTCTAGCTTCCCCAAATGCATTTAGACAATCTAATGTTCCTTGCATTACCCAGATTCTCAATAAACTGAGTTTTATTCATTTATTCAATTCCATAACTGCAAGCAGAGCAGATGAAAAATCTGAAGTTAAAGCAATGGGTTCAGCAGGGAATTGTCGCAAAGCCTGCACTCAGCTATTCCAGAGAACTGCTTCACAAATAATCGTCAGAGTTACCAGTAATTATCATAATATGTGTGTTGGTTGCTTTAATTCCCGGTAATCAATTGTTGATTGTCATTCAATATATTTGCAGCAATTATGCTGCAATTATTACCCTTCATTCTGAATGGCAGTCTGGTGTAATCAGAGTTGTAACACCCTCCACAATATCTGACAATGGAAGAGCAGCACAGAGAGGTGTTCACTGATTCTGTATAAAACTGGTATGAATCCTCCCCAATCTATCTCCTCTGGTCACTGACCTTCCCATCACTGCAAGCTGTTACTCCTTGTTTATTCTGTGAAAAAATATTCATCATCTTGCCTTCCCAGCCTTTCTTCCTACTCCCATTCTCCTCTCTAGATTGACCATTTCCTCTCTCCACACTCAACCTTGATGCAGGGTTTTAACCTGAAACATCACCAACCCCTTCCCTTCCATAAATACCCTCGATTGTTCCTGTGTCTCCTTACCTTGCTCTTTTCTAAGCAGAAGAACACTATTTTATTTATTTATTTGGTGATATAGCATGGTAACAGGCCCTTCTGGCTCAATGAGCCGGCACCACTCAATTAAACCTTCTAAAAGACATGTCTTTAGAATGTGGGAGGAAACAAGAGCACCCAGAGGAAACCCATATAGTCACAGGGACAACGTACAAATTCCTTACAGACACCTGTGAGAACTGAACCCTGATTGTTGAATTCAGTTTACAATAACCACAACACTACCATGCCGCCATTAAAGGAATTTGTCTCAAACAACCCATCTAACTTGTCCCTGCATCCATTGGAGGGCCATGACCTGAAGAATCGACTGCCCGTTTTTCTCCACAGATGCTGCCTGACTTGTTGAGTTCCTCCAGCATATTGTGTGTTGCTTTAGATTCCAATATCTGCAGTCCCTTGTGTCTTCCTACATTGTTGGAATCATAAATCTCCATTCTACATCTTCTCCAGGCTTTGAGATCCTTCCCAAGTGGGGCACAGAGAACTGCCCATAATAGTCCAATCAGTGCTTTCCTCTCCCACCTCCCACCCCATGATGTGTCTGGACAAGGTGGCGCAGTAGCATGATCACTGACCTACAAACTTCGCCATTGATCCAAAAGCACAGGTTCCCACTGAGGAGTTTAACTTCAAGTAATTATATTATGGAATTCCTTAAATGGTAACAGTGAAGCAGCAAGATGGGAATAAAAGTTCATTTTGGTTTCTAAATGCCTTTGAAGGAAGGAAACCCACCATCTTTATTCTGTGTATGGCTTCAGAACCACGATGATGTTAGTTACAGTGTCATGTAGCACTGAGACAACTGGTCCTTGACTGAGTGCATACACCCAGTCTATGCTATTCGTGATTGACCTTGTTAAACAAGGCTCTGTACTGTCAAAGTATCATTGCTACAGTACCAGACTTGCCCTTCATGATTGGATATATCTTCCGCCAATGCCAAATCACATGTGGTCTTCTATGTCACCAGGTAGCTAACACTCTTTGAGATGGAAGGTCGTATGTTCACATCTATCCCAGAGTCCTGAGCAAGTGACACAGCTAGTAGAGATGTCATTTTGCAACTCCAGTGACTCAAGTTCAATCCTGACCTGGGGTGTTGTCTATGTGGAGCTCACACTTTATCCCTGAGAATGTGTGGACTTCCCCCAGGTGCTCCTATTTCTTCTGATATCCCAAAGGCATGCGGTCTGTAGATTAATAAGTCCCAATGAAGGGTCTTGGCCCAAAAGGTCAACTGTTTATTCCCTTCCATAGATGCTGCCTGAATGACTCCAGCATTATGTGTGTGTAGTGGTAGATTAGTAGGCTGCTGTAAATTGTCTCTTGTGCTAAGGAGAATGGAGAAATCTTGGGGGAATTGTTGGGAATGGGGGGAAAATAAGTTACAGGGAAAAATCAGTAGGGAATGGGACTGCATAAAAAAAGAGCCCAATAACATCTTTCCTGTCACAAGGAAACATGATGCTGGAAGAGAACACTACAGTGTTGACAATATTGTGTTTTGCAACCTACCAAAGTAGATGTTGAAGAGTGCAAGTCAGAGATGTCTTGGTCTATACTTTCCCTTCAGCTGACAGTACTCGAAGCAGGCGGGGAGAAATTTGTCCTCTTACTTCCACACTTCCAGCATTGGCCACTGCTTTAGTATTGAGTAGAAATATATTCAAAACTTTGAGATTTTGTATTTAAACTCGTAAATGTAACAAACTGGAACCTGTAAAACCCCATATTGCTTTGATATATGCTGAATGTGTACATGACAGAAGGCATGTAATATCCTTGATTCTTGTTCATTGTGTAATTAAGGGGTGGTTGATCTACTGCTGGCCTTGCAGCTGTATTGAAGTGGAGGAGCTTACCTGAAATACAGATAACAGCCAAAGCATAACCTGAAAACTTGTATGAAAAGGGACTTTGTAAGCTGTAAATCAGAATCAGCCTCCAGCCATTGAGGCTGGAGTGGAGATGTTTCTCATTATTGCTAGCAACAAAAATGTCTCTAAATAGATCCACTCTGTGTTTTTTGGTTCTTTATTATAAGACCTAGCAAAAGGGACATGACAATTGTTAGCAATCATTTTGAGAGGACTAGAATATAGAAGCAAAGATATAATTCTGAGACTTTATAAGGAGTTTGTCAGACCATAGTTGAAGTATTGTGAACTGATTTGGGTCCAAAATCTAAGAAGGGTTGTGCTGCACTGGAAAGGGTCCTGAGGAATCTTACAAGAATGAACCTGAGAATAAAAGTGTTAATGTACGAGGTGAATTTGATTACTCTGGGCCTGTACTCACTGGAGTATAGAAGAATGGGGGAGGATCTCATTAAAACCTACTGATAGAGTGGAAATGGAGAGGATGTTTCCAACAGTGGGAGTCTAGGAGCAGATGGCACAGCCTCAGAATAGAAGGACATCCCTTTAGAACAGAGATGAGGAGAAAATTCCTTAGCCAGATGGTGGTGAATCTGAGGAATTCATTCCCACGGGTGACTGTGGAGGCCAAATCATTGGGTGCATTTAATGCAGATGTTTATAGGTTCTTAATTAGTAAGGCTGACAAAGATTACAGGAAGAAGGCAGGAGAATGGGATTGTACAGGGAAAAGAAATGAACCACTATCTAATAGCAGAACAGACTCAGTGGGCCGATAGACCTAATTCTGCTTTTATGTCTTATGGTCTCAAGGTCTTTAACATGCCACTCATTTAGTTCTGTTTACAGGATACAGTAATGAATCAAAGTTTGGGCACAAATTTGGAAATAGCTGCCAGTGATAAATAACTCCTTGCATGACGTGGTCAGTGTTGTATGTGGAAACTTGCCATGCATAAATTGCCTGAAGTATTTCCTACAGGTACAAATGAGTGCAAGGTATAATCAGCATGTGCAGTAGCCATTCCATAATTTTGGAAGTATGAAGTGATACACTTTGGAAGGTTGAACTTGAAGGCAGAGTACCAGATTAATGGCAGGTTTTCTAGCAGTGTGGAGGAACAGAGATATCTTGGGGTCCATGGCCATACATCCCTCAAAGTTGTGCTACCTGTATGGACCTTGCACATACTGCCTGAGACTGTGTGGGCTTCCCCGAGGTGCTTCTGTTGGGATTGGGTTTGACTTATTATTGTCACATTAACTAAGCGAGTGTGAAAAACTTATTTTGCACACTGTCCAACACATCATTTCATTACACAATGCTTTGAAGTAAAACAGAATGCAAAAAAGTATAACAGCTAATGAGCAAGCACAGTGCAGGTAAACAATAAAGCGCAAGATCATATCAAGGTAAATTATGATGACAACAGTCCATGTTATTAGACCAGGGAATGATTTAATAGTCTTACTACAGCTGTTCTAAACCTGATGGAATGTATATCTTCTGACCAATGGAAGAGGAGAGAAGAATGAATGTCTGGGGTGGCTGGGTTTTTCATGATGCTGGCTGCTTTACTGAGGAAGTGTAGAGAGAGTTCATGGAGGGGAGGCTTGTTTCTGTGATGTGCTGAGCTGTGTCTCTAACTCTTTCAGTTTCTCGCAATCACAGACAGAGCAGTTGCCATACCAAGCTGTGATACATCCAGATCGGATGCTGTCCATGGTGCATCGATAATACTGGACAGGGGTGAAACTTTCTTTAGTCTCCTGAGGAAGTAGAAGCATTGGGAGCTTCCTTGGCACAGGCTGTAAATTTCCCTTGGTGTGTAGGTGAGTGGTGGAATCTGGTGGGGGGGGGAGTTGATCGTAATGTGGGAAAATAAATAGGGATTTTGTGACAGTGTTGTTGACAGTAGGTATAGACTCGATGGACTGAAGAGCTTTTCCCATGCTGTATGAATCTGTGACTCTATGACCTTAAGTACAGTACACACTCCGCCAAAAGCTAGCAAATTGAAATTCCTGCACACGCTCCTGCCTACATCACAATAATGACTACATTTCAGTGCTTTGCATGGCTGGCTCTGGATGTGAACGGTCCCAGTAGAAATGAGTGTCTTTCCTTTCTCTGTAATATCTTACAATCACCAAAACACAAGTCTCTCTGTGCACCTGGTATGTAGACAGAAACTTCAAAATCCGTACACAAAACAGAAGAAAATAAAAGCAGTCTGGTCTCCAGGCTCATCTTTCCATGAGATATTGTGAATGGGGACAGGGTAGATGGAACATCAGACTGACACCAGTCTTTATTCTTCAATAAGTTGCTGCAATAATTGCACTGTACCTCAATCAGGTTGTTCTGTTTCAAAGATTGCCGCAAATGGATGCTTTGTTGCTATTGATGTGTTCTGAATGAGGCTTTGATGAAACACCAAAAGTAAAAAAAAATGAATGAATTCATTTATATTCCAATACAAGCCGACATGAAATGTGCCATATTTTGTGAAATTTAATAAAACCTGACATCGCACAGAGAAATTATGTTTTGGCTTGTTCTATTTTGGGTTTATTCTGCGGCTTGTGCATCACACAAATCGGATAGTTCTTTACTCCCATCGGCCCCTATATCAATGTATTTAAGTAAACTGCTGCAGAAAGTGTTACACAACAGGGGAAATAATACACTTCAAAAAATAATAATATGCCAATTCATTAAAGTGTTGCAAATATTTACTATAAATTCTGCTGCAAATTGAGTTATGTCTTTGACATGACCTGGTTAATACAGAAACTAGTTTAAGAGTTTCGAATCCTGTTTTGTAAAGTTGCTGTGACTTTTTGTAGTGGTGAAGTCAAGGACGCAGCACATTAGAAGTCAGCAATGGCGATGGAAATGACTGGCAGAGCAAGCAGCAACCATAGAGAAAGGAGGTTTCCTGTGGCTGACCTGGCACCAGAAGTGGGAAATCAGGTGCATAAAAGATTGGGGAGAATAAAGAAGGTGAGGGAATGGCTGTGGGAGGCAGGGGAGTTCAAATAGCAAAAGGTGATGGGATTAAAGAGAGTGGGAAAGAATCAAGAAGTGAGGCAAAAGTTGGGTTAAGAGTAGGTACAAAACAAGTTTGCAGAAACATCATTAGTAGTCATTGTATCCTAGGTTCAGTTAACAGGTTGTTATGTGTCCAGACAACATATTAGAGGTTCACCAGGATGTTACCTGGGGTAAGACACTTCAGAAATTAGGAGACAATCAGGTTGAATTTGTTCTCCTTGTTTTCCTTGTGTTGTTGTTTCCCTTGGAGCAGAGGAAGCTGAGTGTTTTCTGCATAATTTACTTCTATCAAAATCAAAGTTGAGTTCATTATCACCTGCACAGATGCAATGAAAAACTTGCAGGAGTATCACAGGCACATAGGTAGCGCCATAAAAGCAGCATTCACAAGAAAAAAAAACAAACTTAAATTATACCAAATCTTTACAAAAAAAAAGAAGAAACAAAAGTCTATTTCAATGCAAATGATGTTACGCAACTGTAGTGATTAGATTTGTGCTGGTTACTTCAAGAGTGGGGTAATGGTGAAGTGACTGAGGAGATAAAGTCAGAGAGTAATAGTAAAAGATCCTTCAGCCCAACTCATCTATTGACACTTTGATAATCAAAGTGTCAATTTAGGCTATTTCCATGTACCTGTATTTGGTCCAAATCCCTCTAAACCCTTTTTATTCATCTTGAAGAGGAAATGTGTGAACTCCAAAAGTTGGTAAATTTGCTTATTATTGTCACATCAAAGTAGTACAAAGGAAGTTGCAGAGAAATGCATTGCAGGCTGACAATAAGGTGTAAGGCCATAACGAGATAGACTGTGAGGTTCAGAGTCTATTTTAGTGTACTAAAGAACTATTCAATAGTTTGATAGTAGTGTGATAAGAAGCTGTCCTGGAGCCTAGTAGTGCATGCTTTCAGGCTTTTGTCTCTCCTGCCTGATTTAGAGGACAACCAGATTGGCAGAGTGACTTCCTCTTTGTCTTTGTTTTAATTAACTACTTCTTAAGGCTTCAGGAAGAATTGACTCCAATCACCTGTACCCAGCCAAAGAGATGTTCCTATTACTGACAAAGGAGATCAGTATGAACACCCAAATTACATGGAGTGAGATAAAAAATTCATAGCATAGCACTAGGGAAATGCTCCTGACTATTAGCATTGCTTACACTGTTCACCATCTTCTCTGCCACATGCTTTCTCACTCTGAGTTATACCTGGTCCTACACCTCCTCTCTTACCACCATTCAAGGCCCTGGACAGTCCTTCCGGGTGATGCAGTCCTTCACACGTGAATGCATTGGCATCACTATTGAATCCGGTGCCCGTGGTTCAGCCTGCTCTATAATGGTGAGATTCAATGCAGGTTGAAGGACCGCTTCATCGACCACTCCATCCTCCATAGCAACCGGGTCTCCCTTTGACTGCTCATTTTAATTTCACTTCCCATTCCCACACCAACATGTCTATCCACTGCCTCTTCCCTGTTGGGTTTAGGCTGGATGCATATGGGAGGAGCAACACCTCATATTCCATCTCAAGGATCTCCAATCTAATGGCATGAATTTTTGTATCTCTGACTACTTCCCACAAGGCTTACACTGATCACCAACCATTCATTTCCACTAACCTCATTTTATGCTCCTCACATTCCCATCGATATCTGCTCAGATTCAAGCCACATACTAGAAGCCAGTTAACCTACCAAGACACACGTCTTTGGGACATGGGAGGAAACTGCATTATCATAAAGAAAATATGCAAACTTCACACAGACAGCACAGGAAGTCAGGGCTGCATCAGGGTCCCTGGAGCTCTGAGGCAGTAGTTCTACCAACTGCACCAGTCCTCTTTGAACTCCGGTACAATGAGGAGATGTTGCTGAGGGAACACCGAGTTGTTATAGTGGCCTCAGTACACCAATGGAGACACAGGAGACTGAGGTTTGTGCTGGAATCTGGAGCAACACACAAACTGCTGGAGGAAAACAGAACTGACAGCATCTGAGGGAGCAAATGGACAGTTGACATTTCAGGCTCATAAGAACACAACACATAGGAGTAGAATTAGGCCATTTGACCCAAGAAGTTTGCTTTGATCATGGCTGAAGTATTTTCCCTCTCAACCCCATTCTCCCGCCTTCTCCGCAAAACCTTTGAAGCCCCTACTAATCAAGAAAGTACCAACTTCCACTTTAAATATGTCAGATGACTTGGCCTCCACAGCCGTCTGGCTAAGGAAATTCCTCCTTATCTCTGTTCTAAGGGGATGTCATATTCTGAGATTGTGCCTTCTGGTCCTAGACGCTCCCACTTTTGGAAGCATGCTCGCCATGTTCACTCTTTTCACACAGGTTTCACCGAGATCCCCCTTATTCTTCTTAATTCCAGCATGTACAGACACTCCCCATATGTTAACCCTTTCTTTCCCAGGATTATCCTCAAAACCTCCTCTGGACCCATCCACATCCTTCTTTGGAATATGCTCACTATCCTCTAGTCTGACCAATGCCTTATGAAGCTTTAGCATTGTATTCTTGCTTTTATATTCTAGTGCTCTCAAAATGAAAGCTGACATTGCATTTGCCTTCTTTACTACCAACTCAACCTCCACGTTAATCTTCAGGGAATCCTGCACTAGGGCTCCCAAATCCCTTTGCACTTCCAATTTCTAAATTTGCTCTGCACTTAGAAATAGTTGATGCCTTTATTCCTTCTACCATACTGCATGACCATTCAGTTCCCTGTGCTGTATTCCATTTGCCTTTCATTGCCCATTTTCCTAAACTGTCCAAGTCATTCTGCAGACTCCCTGCCTCCACGAATCTTTATATCATCTGCAGACTGAGTCACAAAACCATCAACTCTGTCATCCAGATCACTGACACATAACTTGAAAAGTAGCAGACCTTCTAGAACTTATCTTGATTTGTGATGTAACAATTACTTCAGAAAATTGTTTTTATTCAAACAAATGAAATGTGATGACTGTAATTTCCATGGAAGATGCATATTTTCAAATTCCATTTTTCAACGTGATCAAAGACCCCTCCCACTCCATGCATTTTCTCTTCTCCTGTCTTCAAATCCTGAAAGCACATCCCACCAGGCTCAGAACAGCTTCTAACCTGACTATTGAATGGACCCTGATACAGTACAACGAGATGGATTCTTGACCAACAATCTGCCTTGTCATGGCCTTGCTCTTTATGGTCTGCCTGCCCGCACTGTACTTCCTCTGTGTTCTGTATTGCTTCTCCGCTGCACTACCTCGATGCTCTGATGTGATGAAATTATCTAGCATACAAAACTAAAGTTTTTCACTGTACCTTGGTATATGTGACAAGAAATAAACCAATTTACTAATTTAATTTACCAAATTATCCAGCCCTATATCTTTCCACAATTTCTACACTTCTTCAATATGGCCTCTTGCTCAACCTGCAATTCCATGTCCAAAATCGGAAGCCATTCCTTCCTCTATCAGGTCCCCAAGTTCTAGGATTTCCTTCTGAAACCTTTCTGCCTCCCTCTCATGCTATTTTTCCATCCTAAGGTCTGGGCCTTGCTGAACTCGGAACATAGAACAGTATAGCCCAGTATAGGCCCTTTGGCCCCACAATAGAGTGCCAACCTATATAAATCTATTTCATGAGCAATCTAGTTCCTGCCTCCTGCACAGTCTCCACTTTCTTACATCCATGTGGTTATCTAAGAATCTCTTAAATGTCCCTATTGTATCAGCATCTATCACCACCTCAGCAGTGCATTCCAGGCACGCACCATTCATAATCAGTTACATACCGTTCATAATTTTATACACCGCTATCAAGTCACCTCTAACCCTCCTTCATTCTCAAGAGAAAAGTCCTAGCTTGCTCAATCTTTCCTTGCAAGACATGTCCTCTAATCCAGGCAACATCTTGGTAAATCTCCTCTGCACCCTCTCTAAAGATTCTACATCCTTGCTATGACCAGAACTGAATACAATACCCCATGGCTGGCCTAACCAGGTTTTACAGAGGTGCAATGTTATCTTGTGAATTTTGAACTCAATCTCCTGACTAATGAAGTCCAGCGCATCATAGACCCTCTTAACGATCCTACCAACTTGCAATTTTTTGTGACTTGAGGCAAATCAGACTTCTGCATGGGTGGGTTTGGTATTGGTATTGGTGTTGGTTGATTATAGTCAACCAACAAAGCTACAGTGAAAAGTCTTGGCTTTCTGGTTATCCAGACAGATTGTACTGTGCATAATTACACTGAAGTAGCAAAATTATAACAGAATGCAGAATGTAGTTTCACAGTTACAAAGAAAGCACAGTACAGGTAGGCAGATGAAATGCAAAGGCCATGGTGACGGAGACTGTGAGATCAAGAGTTCATCTTTGAGGGTATGAGAGGTTTGTTCAAGAAGTTATAACAGTGGGACAGAGGCTGTTCGTGAGCCTGGTGGTACATGTTCTCAACCTTTTGTATCTTCTGCCTAATTTGGGGGGGGTGTGGCAGGGGAGAAGAGAGGATAACAGGATAACTGGGGTTGGGAAGGGTCTTTGATCATGCTGGTTGCTTTCTGAGGCAGTGAGTATAGTCAGAGTCCATGGAGGGGAGGATGGTTTGTGTGATGAACTGGGCTGTGTCTAGAGTTCTGTGCACTTCCGTGGAATCTTGACCAGAGAAGTTGCTATACCGGCCAGATAGAATGCTTACTGTGCTTGTAAAAATTGGTGAGGGTTATTGGGGCCATGTGGAGTTTCATTAGTGTTCTGAAGAAGTAGAAGCATGGTGACACACACACACACACACACACACACACACACACATGATGTCAGAGGAACTCGGCAGGCCAGGCAGCATGGAAAAGAGTACATGGCTAAGACCCTTCTTCGGGACTGGAGATAAAAAGATGAGAAGGTGGGGGGAGGGGAGGAAGAAACACAAGGTGAGAGGTGAAACCAGGAGGGGGAGGGGTGTAAAGAGCTGAGAAGTTGATTGGTGAAAGCAATACAGGGCTGGAGAAGGGGAATCTGATAAGAGAGGACAGAAGGCCATGGAAGAAAGAAAAGGGTATCAGAGGGAGGTGATGGGCAGGTAAGGAATAAGGTGAGAGAGGGAAATGGGAATGGGGAATGGTGGAGGAGAGGGCAGGGGACATTACCAGAAGTTTGAGAAATCATTGTTCATACCATTATGTTAGAGGCTACCCAGACAGAACATAAGGTGTTGCTTCTCCAACCTGAGTGTGGCTTCATCGTGACAGAGGCAGAGGCCATGGACTGACATGTTGGAATAGGAATGGGAAATGGAATTAAAATGGGTGGCCACAGGGAGATCCTGCTTTTTCTGGCAGACAGAGTATAGGTACTGGGTGAAGCAGTCTCCCAATCTAGCTAGTGTTCCCTTTAGGCTGTGGCACCCACACGCTGAACCAGTCCTTCTGTGCTACTTAAAACTTAACTCTTTGACCACACATTTGTGTTTTTTTTTTCAGTTCCTCAAGCAGATATTGTGAATCTGACTGAATGGCTGAGGACATGGTAGATAAAAAAAAAAGAGGGAAAATGCAAGGTCACCGACAATTGTAGAAAACTAAATTGTTTTTGAAGTGGTGAGGATTGAAAAATACTGGTATTCAAAAGGACCTGGATCACAGGCAGACAGGGTAGTGAAGAAGGTGCTTGGCATGTTTGCCTTTGTTGGTCAGGGCATTGGCTACAGGAGTTGGGACTACATGTTACAACCGTCCAAGCAGAAACCACACTGTGCAGTTCCGGCCAGATTGCTATGGGACGGATGCCACTATGCTGGAAGGGATGTAAATATGATTCATAAGGATGTTACAGGTAATGGAGAGCTTGAAATATGAGGAGAGACTTGATAGGCTGAGAGCAATGGAGGCTGAGTATGACCTTAAAGAAGTTTATAAAATCTTGAGGGTGTATACAAGGTGGATAGTCAGTCTTTTTCCCAGACAAGGTAAACTTGTATTCTGAATGTTATTTGTAACTGTGATGCTGCTGCAAGCAGTTTTTCATTGCTCCTGTACCTTACCATCGTTACGTTTTTGGAGTTGGGTGCTAGAAAGTGGTGCTGAGCTACAAGATCAGTCACATCATATTGAATGGTTTGAGGGGCTGAATGGCCTACAGCTAGTGAAGGAAACAGTTGGAACAATGGCCTTCAGCAGTCATGGCATGGAGGTTAGGATTTTAGGAGTCAGAATGTTATTTAACAGGTTGTTGGTGAGACGGCATGAGGTGTTCAGCTTTGGTCACCCTGCTACAGGAAAGATATCATTAAAATGGAAAGAGTGCAGAGAAGAATCGAGAGCCAAAGTTATAGGGAGAGCTTGGGCAGGCTAGGACTTTGTTCCTTGGAATGTAGGAGATTGAGGGGAGGATCTCACGGTGGCTGATAAAATCATGAGGGCCAGAGACATGGTGAATGCACACAATCGCTATCCCAGGTAAGGGGAACTAAAAAATAGGGTTTAAGATGAGAGGAGTAATACTTAAAAGGGACATGAGGGGCTAATCCTTCACACAGAAGGTGGCAACTATATAGAACAAATTTCCAGAGGAAGTGGTTGAGACAGGTACAATAACAACACTGAATAGACATTTGTATAAAAACTCGGATAGGAAAGGACTTTTTTATTCTATGGAGCCTTAATATTAACTGAGAGGGTCATGGACCCCAGGTTGGGTACCCCAGGTTTGATGCTGGAAATATCAGCACATCAGACAACATTTGTGGAGATCAAAAGCAGGCAAAGGGTATGATCTTGGTGTGCTCCATGAGTGTCATAGACAGGACGGGCCAAAGGGTCTGTGTCCATATTGTATTACTCTAGAACTCTACGCAGGTAACTGCTTCTCATGTTGTTAATACATCCACACATAGCTCAGTGTCAAACTCCTGCGAAGTAACTTAAGTCAGTTAATGTATTAGAGGTCCTGGAGAAATAAATGTTCCAATGTTGCATTAGATACAGGCCTAAGCGGAAAATTATTCTGAAACATGAGCAGGTTTTCAATGTCCAGCACAATTACTTGAAGTTTGAATCAGATTTCTACACCTGTAATCCACAGTTTGTATGGTTTACAGAAGGCGTTGTTCGGTCAACTGAGCAGCTCCCAGCATTATAAATATTTTATATTTCCATATAAATTTGGACCTTCTTGATCCCCAGAATTACCTTCTGTTTTGAAAGCAGTGAACCACAACAGCATTTAACGAATATCAAATGTTCCTAAAATTTATCAGTGCATAAAAAAGGAGCAGGAGTTGGCTGTTCAAACCCTCAAGCCTTCTCCGCTGTTCGATATGATCACTGCTGATCTCATCTTGGCGTCAGTTCCATTTTCCAGTTTGTTATCTTTTATCTTCCCTGTAGACCAAAGTTCTGGCATATTGGCCTTGAACATTTTCAATAATTCAGCCCCATCACTTTCTGGGGGTAGTGAAAGATTCACAACTCTCTGAGGGAAGAATTTTCTCCTCAGTTCTGTCTGTAATGGGTGGTCCCTGATTTTGACTCTATGCCCTGTCAATTCCCCCTTCAGAACGTTGTATGTTTCAAAAATGTCTCTCAACTCTCTCTTGCTTTTCTTCATAAGGTGACTCCTCCAAACCAGGAACTAAAGTGAAGAATGCGGGAAATATTCAAATATTAAGGCAGCATTGACCAGATGCACAGGATCACAAGAGGCCGCAGAGCGTTGTAGACTCAGCTGGCTGCATCACAGGCACAGCCTCCCCCACTATTGAGGACACCTTCACTAAGCACTCTCACCATCCGGGACATGTGCTTTTCTCATTACAGGAGCCTGAAGACCCGCACTCAATGATTCAGGTACAGCTTCCTCCCCTCTGCCATCAAATTTCTGAGCAGTCCGTCAACTCATGAACATGAGAGATTCTGCAGACGCTGGAAATCCAGAGCAGCACACACAAAATGCTGGAGGAACTTGGCAGGTCAAGGTGCATCACTATAAATGAATAAACAGTTGGTGTTTCGGTCACAAACCCTTCTTCACCTCATTGTTCTTTCTTTGCACTTTTAAAAATAATTTATAGTAGTTTTATGCCTTTGTACAGTACTGTTGATATAAAACAACAATTTTCCTGCTAAATAAAACAGTGATTTGGGATGCTGGAGGTATCAGCAGATCAGACAGCATTTGTGGAGAGAGAAAGAAAATCATAAAGTCATAGTGAGAAATAGATCCCTCAGCCAGCTGAAACTACTGATTATCAATTACCCATTTATATTGAACTTATATTAATCTTATTTTTGATTCCTCTCCACATTACCATCATCTCCCCCCAGATTCCACCACTCATCTGCACACTGGGGGCAATTTCCAGTAGCCATTTAGAGTAACTCACCCACCCACAAGTTTCTGGAATGTGGGAGGGTACAGGAGCACCCGGGGAAACCCACACAGTCACAGGGAGAGTGTGCAAACTCCAGTAGACAGCACCTGAGCTCAGGCCTGAGCACAGAGGTAGGTGTCCAGAGCTGTGAGACAACAAGCTCTGCTTTGCTGTCCTGTTAATGCTTTAGCTTGAAGATCTTCCATTCTGCTTTTCTCATCTGGAGAAACTGACAGCATGGTTATCACCAGCAGTTTCTGCTTGAAGTTAATTAGCAACAACAAGCTGCATTTATACAGCACCTGTGGGATGATGAATTGTCCCAATGAACTTCTCACGAATATTACATAGAGCTTAGAAAAATAGAGGGCTCTGGGTAATTTCTAAAGTAAGTTCGGCACAGCATTGTGGGCTGCAGGGCCTGTATTGTGCTGTAAGTTTTCTATGTTTCTATTACGATCCCAGATGTGGGACCAACTCATTTTAATATCAGGACAGGTTGTCAAGTTGAAGTAGTAAGCTTTAGGAACATCATTCAGAAGAAAAAGGGAAAAGCGAGTAAAGGGAGGTTTGATTGAAAGTCAAAGTGTAGTTTTTTCATTAAATGCATAAGAACATGTCTGCCACAGGAGCACTGGAAAAGTTGCAGCTGCATGACAAGCATCATATAAGAAGGATTCATAAAGAACATGGATTAAACAAACTAAACACAATTTCTACAATTAGAACAAAATCATTCCGAATGTTAAAAGGCCTGAACAGATTAGATATGGCGAAGTTATTTCCCATGGTAGGGGAGTCTAGGACAAGAGAGCACAACTTCAGGATTGAAGGACATCCATTGCGAACACAGATGCGGAGAAATTACTTTAGTCAGAGGGTGGTAAATCTATTGAATTTGTTGCCACGAGTGGCTGTAGAGTCCAAGTCACTGAGTGCACTTAAGGCAGAGATAGATAGGTTCTTGATTAGCCAGGGCATTAAAGGGAATGGGGAGAAGGCAGGGGAGAGGGGATGACTGGAATAATTGGATCAGTCCATGATTGAATGGTGGAGCAGACTCAATGGGCCGAATGGCCTACTTCTGCTCCTATATCCTATGGTCTTACGGTCTAGAAATAAATAAGGTTTCGCTTAGTGCAAAGCTTTTGAAGTGTTCATAGTTTTGCTATACTGAAATAGTGGTAAAGGTTGTGAAAGATGGTTGAAGGAATGAATGGAATGAAAGTAGCTGGTTTTGAACCTAGTGGTGTGGAAGTTCAGGCTTCCGTACCTCCTGTCCAGTGGTACCTGCCAATAGACGGCATGGCCTGTACAGTGGGGATCTTTGATGCTAGATGTTGTTTACTTGAGGCAGCGCCTCCTATAGATACTACCAGTTGTGGGGAGGGATGTGCCCATGGTGTTCTGAGCTGAGTTCACTTCTCTCTGAAGCTTCTTACATTCCTGCACATTTGAATTGCCATACAGGACTGCCATGTAACCAGTTCTGGGCAGCTCAGTGAGTAAAGTTATTAGGCTAGCAATCAGAGTTCTGGACGATTGATACAGAGACTCAAATTTAAATCCCACCACAGCAGCTGGGGAATTTAAATTTGAGTAATTAAATAAATCTAGATTGCTGTTAAAAATCCATTAGGTTTACTAATATCCTTCGGGGAAGAAAATCTGCCGCCTGTCCCAGACTGACCTATATGTGAATCCGTAGACACCAAGGTAGTTGACTCTTAATTGTCTCTTCAGATCAGGGGAAATTATGGGTGGGAAATAATTGTTACTAATCTTCATATCCTTCAATACTACTATTCCAAGCAAACTTGTCATCAAACTCTGGACCCTGGGAGTTAATGACCTCTTCAGCAACTGGATTCTTGACTTGCTGACCAACAGCCCACCATCAGTAAGGACAGGCAGCAACACCTATACCATGATTGTTCTAAACACTGCTCCACAAGGCTGCGTGCTCAGCCCCCTGCTCTACTCCTTGAACGCTCATGCCTATGTGGCCAGGCTCCAGCTACAGGTTTGCAAAAGATACCACTGTCGTAGGCTTTATCTCAGATACCAACAAGTCAGAGTACAGGAATGAGATAGAGAGTTTTGTGACATGGTGTCATGACAACGATGATTCTCTGAGTGTCAACAAAATGAAAGAACTGGTTATTGACTTCAGGAAGGGGCAGTGCACATGCTCCTGTCTGCATCAACTGTGTTGAAGTGAAGAGGATTGAGAGCTTCAAGGTCCCAGGTGTGAACATCACCAATAGCCTGCCCCAGTTCATTCACACTGATGTCACAGCCAAGAAAGTTCACCAACACCTCGACTTCCTCAGGAAGCTAAAGAAATCCAGCACGACCAGTCAATTCTTACCAATTTTAATCATTGCACTATAGAAAACATCCCATCTGGATGTATAACAGCTTGTTATGGCAACTGCTCTGCATGTGACTGCAAGAAACTACAGAGAGTTATGGACAAAGCTCAACATATCACAGAAAGCAGCCTCCCCTCCATGAACACTGTCTACTCTTCTTGCTGCTCCAGTAAAGCAGCCAGCATTATCAAAGACTCTGCCCACTCTAGACATTCTCTCTTCAACCCTCTCGCAGTGGACAGAAATAAAAATGGCTGAAAGCATTCACTATCAAGGCCAAGGACAGTGTCGGGCCTGCACAGGCAGGCACCTCCCAGTCTCCACCCTGCTAACAGGAATCACTTGCCACTCATTTCCAACTCAACACCTGCAGCCTATTTTTAACCAAGCTCTCACACACAATCCTTGTTCACTCATCAGACCAGCCAGCCTTAACAAGTTGCTCCTAGCCTTCAGTTACCTTGACACCTGTGGGTTCAGTATCTGTTCTCTCTTGTTTTGTGGCCCCTCATGGCTTGTTATTTTGCAGATGATTATTAAAAGTTATTGCTCACTGTTAAACCATCTCATCTGCTCTGCTTTTGACTCAAGCATCCTCTACATTTCCTGACAGTATGAGTGAACCATCGATTAACCTGGCAGAGTATGAACACACGATTCAGAAGCAGCTTGTAACCATTGACCATCTGCTCGACACTCTCTTCCAACTCTCCGTCAAAACACAGCAACCCTGCGACAGTTAACCTCCGCCCTCTAACCCCCGGATTCTGGTGCCCGAACACTTTGATGGATCCCCAACTTGATAGTGTAACTTCCTGTCCCAGTGCATCTTACACTTCAAGCTGCAGCAACCTCGGTCTTCTACAGACCGAGCCAAGATTGCCTCCGTCATCTTTCTCTCAACTGGGAAGCTCTGACCTGGGCTGCCACTAACTGGGACAATAAAATCACCATTTGCAATGAATGTGCAGAATTCACTGATGAGATGCACTGGGTTTTCAACCATTCAGTACGTGGGGGTGCAGCTGATCAGATACTTTGCCTGCATCAAGGCTCATGCCTACTGCTGGATTACACCATGGAATTCAGGACACTCATGGTGTTGTGATTTACAATCAGGGCCTCTCGGAGTACTGGAAAAATATCCAGCAGATGCCCACTGGCCTCAAAAAGCCTCATCATTTTGGCCCTCTGAATTCTGATCATCAGCCAGAACCCCAATTCCATTCCCAAACCATTTCCAGCTGCAGCATCCACATCATCAACACCTCCAGAATCCATGCAGTTAGGGAGAGTTCCTTTAACTCCCAAGAGTATGATCGTCATTAGCAAAACAACTTGTGCGTTTACTGTGGGGCTGCCATTCACCAAATCACCAAAGCTGCCATCAAATGCCCACTGCATCCAAGAAACAGGGCACCATCAGGTAGTGATGACAGATCTCCTATCTGTTAAGCTCCCTCAAGCCCCTTGTTCCAGCACCATAGCCTGACTCACTCTCTCTCTGACCCCTTCCACACTCTGACGACTTGGGAGGCTCCAATGGATTCCAGCACAGTGGGCAGCTTTCTGGACCGGAGAGTGAGTGAGTGTGTGTGTGCGTGCGTGTGTCTGTCTGTGCGTGCGTGTTTTGTGTGCGTGCGTGTGTCTGTGAGTGTGTGTCTGTGAGTGCGTTATGTGTGTGTGTGTGTGTGCACATGCGCACCGCTCAGCTTAGACTCCCCACCGAGCCTAGTTCTAACCCCTTCTGCATCATGGCCATTGGGGTTTGGAGTGGTCAGAGGACAAACACAGTGTGTGCACTGCAAGTCCATCTAAGTCCTTCTTATCAACTCACCAAACACTCCTCTTATCCTGGCTCTTCACTGACAGCCCTCACTTCACCCAGTTCACTGCTGAGATGGGGATCCACCTGCCAGACCACCTGTCTGCAACCTCGGCTGATATCACCCTGTAAATCCATGGAGACGGAGGAACTGGTCAATCTCGCCCCGCTCCCACAGGAAAGCCATTGCCCTCAGTAAAAAGGATGCCAGCACCCTGCCACCTCACAGACCACACAACTGTGCGATTGACCTCCTACTAGGCTCCACCCCTCCCCAAGGTCATCTGTTCTCCCTCTTCCCAAGCCATGAATGTCTACGTTGCTGAAGCTCTACAGCATGGCTTCATTCAACCATCCCAGTCCCCAGCCGGTGCAGAATTCATCTTTGTCAAAAAGAAAGATGGGGGGCTTTGTCCCTGCATTGACTTTTGTAAACTCATCAAAGTCACCAATAAAGATCTGCTGCCCTCTCCCATTGATAGTTAGCACATTCAAAATACTCCACGGACCCACATCTTCACTGAACTGGATCTACGGAGTGTATAAAACCTGATCTGCATCCTCCAGGGGGTGGATGGAAAGCTGTGTTCATAACACCACTGGCTACTACAAATACCTGGTGATCCCTTTCGTACTTTCTGACAGTCCAGCCATTTTCCAAGCTTTCATTAACAAGATTCCCCAAGTAATGCTACACAGAGTATGTGTTCGTCTACCTCGACAACATCCTCATCTTCACTATGGACCCCCAAGACCACATCTATCACATTCTATCAGTCCGTCAACATCTACTTGGAAACCAACTCATACTGCAAATTAGAGAAATGTTGGTTCCACACCCCAGTCATTTCCTTCCTGGGTTATGTCCTTCCACCCCAAGGCATAACCATGGTCCCGGAGAAAGTGCACACCGATGTTGAATAGCACCGACGACACTCCTTCAAGCAGCTACAGCACTTCTTGAAGCCTTCTTCATCTTTTACCATCATTTCATTTGAAACTACAGTCAAATTGCTGCTCTCTTTACCTCTCTCACCAGCACACCTACCTCATGGATACAGCAGACCACAGTTTTGAGGTGCTCCCACCCTCTGCCATCTGCGCCCTTCAGACCATTTGTGGTGGAGCCGGACACATCTGAAGTGGGTACCATGCTATCCTCTCCCAGCGAGGACTAGACAGGAAGACACACCCTAGTTTCTTCTTCTCACACAAGTTCAACTCTACACAGCACCATTATGGATTAGGAGACAGGAAGCTACTCTCCATTAAGTAGGCCATAGAGAAATGGAGACAATGCTGGATGGGAAAGACAGAGCCCTTCCTGATCTGGACTGAGCACTAGAGCCTCATATCAAACAACAGACCCAGCAAGTCAACCCACTTCATGCTTACTGCATTTTCTTTCTTCAGGCAATTCAACTTCACCATCTTCTACTGACCCAGCTCCAAGAACACAAAGGTGGAAGCCCTGTCAGGATAGTTCGACCCACCTAAAACAGAGATCAAACCTTAGCCCATTAATCCTCACCTCATTCATCTGGGATGTTGAGAACTTGATTTACCAGGCCCTTTAGCACAAGCCTATTTATGATGACACCCCCGATAGCTGCATATATTTGCTGGTGGCATGCATCCGAAGGCACTCCAGTGGGCCCTCTCCTCACCCTTCTCCAGCCATCCAGGTGCACAATAAACTCTTGATTTTCTGCAATGCTGATTCTGATAGCCCACCATGATCGCATGTTGTCACTGCCCGCCCTCAATGTGCTCCATCTAATTCCTCCGATCAATGGCCCCCTGGTTTCCTGTAGCCCCTCCCAGTCCCTCGATGCCCATGGTCCCACATCATCATAGATTTCATCACAGGTTTATCACCTTCCAATGGGGCCACAGTGATAGACCAGTTCTCCAAGACAGCCCTTTTCATTGCCCAACACAAACTTCTGTCAGCCGCCAAGATAGCAAACCTGGTTCTCCAACCTGAAATTTGCTGCCGTGGCTTTTCCTTAGGATATTACATCAGACTGGGGCCAACAATTCGTCTCCCACGGCTGGCAAGCCTTTTGTTCCCTTCTCCACACCACAGTGAGTTTATCCTCCAGCTATCACTCATGGACCTACAGGCAGTCAGAAACAGCTGGTCAGCAAGTGAGAAGCTTCTGGGATGTTTTGCCACCTCTGACCCTTCTACATAGAAGAAGTACCTGCTCTGAGCCAAGCTGTCCCACTTCTCCACACCTCTTCTGCCATGGATATGTCACTCTTTGAAGTTCTTCATGGCTACCAACCCCCATTGTTCTCCACAGATGAGCCAATTGTGGAAGTCGCATCCAACAGGGCCCTGGTTTAGCACAACCTGAATGTTTGAAAGAGGGCACAGAGGGCCATCCTAGCTGCCAACTGCACCTACTGTTGACAGGCCAGCTGCCAGTGGCACCCAGCCAAGCTACTCCAGCTTGGAAACCATGTCCGGCTGTTCTACAAAATTGGCCCTTGTGCACTGACTCCCACAAGCTCTCACACCAGTTCATTGGTCCCTTCAAAATTACCCATTTCATCAGTCCAGTTACTTAACATTTCCAGCTGCTGCTGTGCATCAGGATCACATCTACATTCCACATGTCCTCCCTCAAGCATGTTACTCATGGCCGACTCAATCCACCTGAGCCTGCACTTCTGGAACGTGGGATTAACTTCCATTTAAAATGGCACTACTGAACGTGTGCAACAGCCTTCTGGTAATCAAAAGGCTAAGAATTCTGACTAAAAACATCACTAGAAATACCTTTACTAAGGCAAATTGTGTTAAATTATCGCTGCAAACAGTGAAAAGGCAAGTGATGGAGAGGTGAGTTGGGGAATGATCCAAAATGTTGCAGAATTGTTGTAGATGGAATTCTGAAGCCTGTACAGCTGGCCCGGGAGCGAGGTTGGATCATCCTGGATGCCGAGCTGATTTAAAGAGCTTGGGAGCAGTATCAGGCTTGGTGACAAAATCTGGACTGAGTCACTGGGTGGCATGGTCTAGGTCTGGAGCCTTTCACTGTAGAAGTGCCTGGGTCCTCCTGCGAGGCAAAACACTGTTTAGACAATTTAAACGCCGGCCCAGATCAGAGGTAAGAGCTGATTTTGCTCTTTCTCTGCGATCATCACTCCTCCCTCCAGGATGCTGGAGACTCTTGTTGTCCATTGTTTGGTCAATTTAAACAATGGCCCAGATAAACTAAAAAGACAGGGTGTCAGGATCTGGGCCGAGAGCCGATTTTGCTCATTCTCTGCGATGGTCATCTCTATGGCACTGAAGCTATGGGGAGTGCCCTGGTTGTTGTGTTCCATGCCTGCAAATATGATGAACTGATAAGTGAGGCTTTGGGTCTACTCAGGGTTGTTCCAGGGTTCAGATCTGAGGACTCAATTTTGGTTCGGAAGGCTGTCGTTTGCTTCAATTGTTTGCATGATTTGTGTTTGTTTTTTCTCTTCAGCTCTTTTTTTTGTTGGTCTTCTATTTTTATTCTATTTTAGATTCGGTTCTTTCCAGTTTCTTGCTTTGTGGCTACCTGAGAGCATGCAAATCTCAAGATTATAATTCATACATTCTTTGATATTAAACGTCCTTGAATCTTGGTGGAAATTAGTCCAGAGTACACGGTTTGCAGGTTGATGGATTCACACCATCATGAACAGGGTGTGTAGTAACTGCTCGATTGAGAAGGGTGCAGCCCAGAGGAGAGGTCTTCAAAGTTCAAAGTCCATTTATTATCAAAGTATGTATACTATGTACAACCTTGAGAGTCCTCTCCTTACAGGCAGCCACAGAACAAAGAAAACCAATAGAACTCATTGAAAAAGAAGACCGTCGAACACCCAAGGTGCAGAAAAAAACTAATGGAGCAAACAATAAAAGTAAGCAAGTAACAGGCAGAACAGAAGATCACAAAAATGAGTCCATAGCCACAAAGCCAGTCATCACTGCAGCCAACCCAGGAGCCCGATAGTTGCAGGCCACAGCTTCAGTTCAGCGCAGAGTTGAGCAAACGTCGCGGAGCAGAACACCAGCCCATCTCTCTCCTCTGGCCCCAACACCCTAATCTTCTCAATCTGACCCAGTACTTAAGTGAGCCAAACAGTGGGTCATTGCTCGTTCTTGGACCCCAGGCCCTGCTGTTTCGATACATTCTTGGGCCTGAGCCCCATCGGCTTCATTCAGCCTGTACAAGCCACACCACAACCATCCTGAATGTTTGAAACTTCCATTCACACTGCAGGAATGCCAGGTCATACAGGCAATCAAAAGCTCAGGTCCAAAAGGGAAGTAACAGGCTATTGATTGCAGTGGTCGTTTACCAGAAAAAGTGCGATTAATAAAAGTAGTTAATAATTTTGTTTGCTCGCAGCAAGTTGTTGCTGTGCTTCACCAGTACCATCTTAAACCAGATAGGGTTTAAAGTCTTGGGTGCCATCTAGTTTCATCTTGGATTCATCACTCATTGAGAAGTTCCACTGGACTCATTCAGATCAACCTGGGTCATCGGGTGGTGATCATAGGAGAGGAGTCCTGTCAGGCCTGCATAGGCAGGCCCTACCCAGCTAACAGGAATTATCTACCACTCATTTCCAACTCATCACCTGCAGCCTATTTAAACCCAGCTCTCATCCACAGTCCTTCTTCACTTATCAGACCAGCCAGCCTCAACCAGTTGCTCCTAGCCTTGAGTTATCTTGTTACCTGTGAGTTTCATATCTGTTCTCTCTTGTTTTGTGGCCCCTCGTGGCATGTTGTTTTGCAGTTGATTATTAAAGTTATCACTCACTGCTAAACCTTCTCCACAGCTCTGCTTCTGGGTCAAGCCTCCTCTACATTTCCTGACAGACGTCAGGATCTTGAACTGACCTTATATGATAACACAGTCTCTTGACCTCACAATCTACGTCATTATGACCTGGTATTTTATTGTTTCCAGCACACTGCACTGTATAATGATTGACTATATGAACAGTATGCAAGACAAGATTTTCACTGTATCTTGGTACATATGATAATAATAAGATATCCTAATACAGGTTGAGTACCTCTTATCTGAAGTTACAAACTCCCAAAACCTCCAAAATCTGAAAGTTTTTGTGAGCACTGACATGATGTCACAAATGGAAAATTACACGAGTCACTGGGAAGGTTCCCAGGTGTTGCCCAGGTCCCTGCACAGACAGTTCAGAGAAGTGACCTCACATACATAACGAACAGAAGCGGATGAAAAATAGAAAACACTGCATAAGTAAGTCATTTGTAAGGCCAGTGATGTTGTGGGGATGGAACTGGATTCTCTAACGGTGGTGTCTGAAAAGAGCATGCAGTCCAAGTTGCATGTCATCTTGGACAATGTCTCCCATCCACTAAATAATGTACTGGGTGGGTACAGGAGTACATTCAGCCAGAGACTCATTCTACCGAGATGCAACACGGAGCGTCATAGGAAGTCATTCCTGCCTGTGGCCATCAAACTTTACAACTCCTCCCTTGGAGGGTCAGACACCCTGAGCCAATAGGCTGGTCCTGGACTTATTTCCTGGCATAATTTACATATTACTATTTAATTATTTATGGTGCAACTGTAACGAAAATCATTTTCCCCCGGGATCAATAAAGTATGACTATGACTATGACTATAAAGTGAAAATTGAAGATCTCCATTGTGTATCATCAGCATCGGAGTGAACATATGCTGCTTAACGGTATGCTGATCATCAAACAAGCTAAGATCTATCACAACAGTCTGAAAATTGAAAGTAATTGTGAACATTCAGCAGGCTGGTTGCAGAAATTTAAGAAAAGGTGCGGCATTAAATCTTTAAAGCATCTCCTGATCCTGAAAATCTTACACCGGAACAAATCTACAATACTGATTGTTTTTATACCTTACATAAAGGCATTATATTTCTTTAAAGTGTTGCTGATGAAAATCTTACACCAGGACATATCTACAATGCTGATTGTTTTTATACCTTACACAAAACCTAAAAAAGGTAAAATACAAATAAACTGTACTGTGACCTTTAATCAAAACATGGAACCGTAGGTGGAGACCGAAATCCAGCCGTTGTTTGTTGTTCAACAGCTGATTCGGGTTCTTTCCCGATGCTACTGAGCTGCGTTTGTTACCCTGCAGACATTACATTCTCATTTTATTAATGGCATGCGATCATTTTTACTGTTAAGTACATATTGGTGATGAACAAGAGCAAGATAAACACTGCTTACTGGTAGCACATAAATTCAGAAATGAATGATGATGATACCACTATCTCATTATATATTCCAAAATCTGAAAAAAATCCAAATTCCAAAACACTTCTGGCCCCAAGATTTTGGATAAGGGGCACTCAACCTGTACTAATATCCTGTAAATGGACAAATAAAATCAGCAGGAGTTTGACACAGTAACACAACTCCACAGAATTGAGAGCTTCAAATCCCTTTGAATGGAGATGCACATAGATGCCATGATCAAGAAAGTACACCAGCACCTTTACTTTTTCAGGAGGCTGAGGAAATTTGGCATGTCCCCTTTGCCACAACCAATTTTTAATCAATGGACTCTAGAACGTATTCTAACCAGATGTATCAGTGTTTGGGATGTCATCCACTCTGCCCAAGACCGCAAGAAACTTGAGAGTTGTGGTCACAGCTCAGTTCATCACGTAAACTAGCCTCCCCTCCATGGACTCTGGCTACACTTCTCACTGCCTCAGTAAAGCAGCCAGTATCATCAGACACTTCCCTCCCATCAGTCAGAAGATACAAAAGCCTGAAAGCAAGCACCACCATGCCCAAGGGCAGCTTCTATCCTGCTGGTATAAAACTATTGAACAGTAACTTAGTACAGTAAGATGAACTCTTGACCTCACAATCCACCTCGTCAAATCCCTTGCACCTTATTATCTACCTGCACTGCACTTTCTCTGTAACTGTAACATTTATTCTGATTCTGTTAATGCTTTCCTTTGTACTACTTCGATGTACTGATCTGGTGAAATGATCTGCATGGATGCCGCCCAAAATCTACTAAAATACTACAATAAACCAACACTAATGCTAATAGGAAGCCTGCCCATGGAGATAACTAATTTACCTCAGACCATCAGGAAGTGCACTGCACTTTCTCTGTAGCTGGTACACTTTATTCTGCATTCTGCTACTGTTTTACCTTGTTCTACCTCAATGCTCTGTGCAATGATTTGATCTGTATGAACAGTATGCAAGACTAGCTTTTCACTGTACTATCTCGGTTTAGGAGTCGATAATAAATCCATTCCAATACCAAAACTGTTTGCCTATTATTTAATTCGGGGTTAAGAGAAAGCAGAAGCTGAAAATCTGGAGCAACACACAAATGAGTTGGAGGAACTCAGCAGGTCAGACAGTGTCTATGGGGTATCTACACTGCAGTATCTATTCTGACCATTTCCTTCCATACATGCTGCCTGAACTGTTGAGTTCCACCTGTTCCTTTGCGTGTTGTCCTATCATTTTTCCTTTGTCCAACCTTCAACGTCTCTTGACAGCCTGTTTTGCTTTGACTTATCAGTCTTACCTTTGGCTCTTAAAGGAACACTTTGCCCTGAACCTTCACTATTAAATTTTTGAATGATTCTCACTAGCTGCATGTAGAGGAGGATCACAAAAAAGGTGAACAATGGGAGAGTATTGGCTCTAAGGAGAGGTTGGACAAGCTTGGGGCTTCAGGGGCTGAGGGCAGACCTGACAAATACTTATAAAATGATAGATTAGATGTACCGATAGGGTGGCTAGCTAGATTCCCTTCCCCAGGGTGGAAATTTCAAATACTAGAGAGCATAGATTTTTGAAAGGAGATTAACAAGGCAAAATTTTATACAGATAGTCATAGGTGCCTGGAATGTGCACTGTTAAAGGACGTGGTGCAATATTTAAGAGGCATTTAGACAAGCACATGATAATAGAGGGATATGGACCATATGTAGGCAAATGAAATTAGGACGGAATCAGTGAAAGCCCTGCGCCTGTGCTATATTGCCCCATGTTTTCAACAGTAAACAGGGAGCAAGTACTTGTCTTACCAGTTAGAAATCAGTTTCCCCCAATTCAGGAACTTAATTTCTATCCACTCTTGCCTGCCTTTGAAGCAATTCTGCATCTTACAGTTGCACTCATCATCTCAGCATTTTGTTCTTGTAGACTCCTGCCTCTCCAACGAAAAGAAAGTGAAACCACGGCTTTAAGTGCCTTTAAGGATGGAAACTCAGCTCAAGCCTCAGACGAAAGTAAGCTCCTAACAGGACATCCAGTTCAGCCCAGGAGCTTGATCCGGATAAATCTTAATCGCAGGATATAGGGCAGGATCATCCTGTTCCAAAGCATATTTAGTTTAGGCAACTTGTTCCAAAGTTAATTCAGGCTGCGTCCGCTACTGAACTTAGAATTCAAGGGGATATAGGATGCCTTTAAGTTTTTTTTACCAGGCAGGGAATGCACTTTAAACATTCCTTTTTGAAAAGAGCTATTGAAAGAAAATCACAATTATTTTAAATGGGGGAAATAAGTGAAATGTATTTGGGGACATGTGTAGTGTGAGTACATGTGTATATGTTTGTCTGTATGTGAATATGCGAGTGTGTGTATATATGTGTGCGGGTATGAGTGTGCATATGCGTGTTTGTGTGTGTCCATGTGTATCTCTATAACAAAGTGTGTGCATGTGAGCGTGTATGTATGTGCTTTTGTGCATGAGTGTATGAGGGCATGTGTGAACATGTGTGTAGGCATATCTATGAGTGTATATATGTGGAAGTGAGCACATATATGAGAGAAAGATGTCATGCATCTTGAGATACAATTTATATGACCTTCACAACCTCCAACCCCCATGTGTTTGTGTGCATGTGTATGTACCCAGCCACCTGACCTGTCTGACTGAAGCCAGCTCTGTCATTTGGGAGAGACTGGGAACCCCCACCTCTCGATTCCACTGCTCGAGATGCTGTGCAAGCCATGATCCTAACCACTAGGTCTGCAGCAGACACAACCTCAGTGAAGTCTGGTGTCAAAAAAGGCCCAGCACTTCTCTCCAATCCTCCTCAAATGCTGCTTCTCACATCTCATGGGAGTAGAGAAAACCATCAGAGCTGATGTGCAGCACACTGCTTCAATCCCGACCTGTGTGGAATTCAGATGTCCTCCCTGTAACTGGTTTCCTCCTATATTCCAAAGACATCCCAAAAGAAGGAGGCATATGTCAGGTCGAGGCAGCTGGGATCAAGCAAGTCATCTGAAGAGAACAAATGACTTAGAGTACACCTCATGACAGGTTGAGTTTATCATCATGTCCGCAAGTATGACGAGGTACAGGTACAATGAAAAACTTGCTTACAGCAATATTTCAGGAACGTAGATTCAGACAACACACAGTACATAAATTAAACATACTTTTATACTTTTTTTATACTTTATACTTTATTGTTGCCAAACAATTGATACTAGAACGTACAATCATCACAGCGATATTTGATTCTGCACTTCCCGCTCCCTGGATTACAAATATTAAATATTAAAAATAGTAAAAATTAGTAAATATTAAAAATTTTAAATTATAAATCATAAATAGAAAATAGAAAAATGGAAAGTGAGGTAGTGCAAAAAAAACCAAGAGGCAGGTCCGGATGTTTGGAGGGTAAGGCCCAGATCCGGGTCAGGATCCGTTCAGCAGTCTTATCACAGTTGGAAAGAAGCTGTTCCCAAATCTGGCCGTACGAGTCTTCAAGCTCCTGAGATAGGTTATATCTATATAAATTATACAACAGTGAAGCACAATCAGACACAAGTCCATGCTAGTTCAAGAGGTCGTCTGTAGTGTTCTGTTGTTGAGGTAGAGATAAGGTTGTGCAGGTCAACTTAAGAACCTGACAGTTGTTCCTGAACCCAGTGATGTGGGACC
Organism: Mobula birostris; assembly: GCF_030028105.1. Taxonomy (NCBI): domain Eukaryota; kingdom Metazoa; phylum Chordata; class Chondrichthyes; order Myliobatiformes; family Myliobatidae; genus Mobula; species Mobula birostris. The sequence continues at coordinate 77,190,314 of NC_092370.1, forward strand.
TTAGGCTACTGATGGTAGCAGTGAGAAGAGGGCATGACTTGTATACTGGTGATCGTTTGATTATAGCTGTCGCCTTCCTGAGGCGGCACCTCTTGCAGGTGCTGTCAGTGGTGGGAGGGCTGTGTGCACTACTCCCTGTGCCTCGTGTTCCTGTGGTTTGGATTTGCTGCTCCAGGCCATGATGCAATCAGTCAAGATACTCCCTCCAGTGTATCTGTAGAAGTTTGTTGGTGTACTTGATAACATACAGAATCTGCTTAAGAGGGAAACTAGGATGGTACAAGGGGCATCAGATACCCCTGATAAAGACAATGGAGGATCCAAACAGATTCTACAAGTATATGAAATGGGCAGCTAGAGGGGAAGTTGGATGATCACGGTAATGTGTGTGGGGAGGCTTTGGAAATGAGCAAGGTTTTAAATGAATCCTTCTTGTCTTTTTGCCTTGGAAAGGAGGGGGAAGCTGCTGAGTTCAGTGGAGGAAACAGTGATATCCCATAGTATATCAAAATAATAGAGGAGGAGGTGGTAAGAGGTTTGGAGATGCATAATGGGGATAAATCCCAACGGCCTGTGTGTGTATTCTTGGATGATTTAGAAAGCAAAGGAAGAGGTTGCTAGGGTCTTGGCAGGAATCATTGTATCTTATTTAGCCATGGAGAGGACTGGAGCATAGCTAATGCTGTACTATGTGTACAAAGGCTGTTGTAAATCTAGTCAAGAAGAAAAGAAGAGCTTACGAAAGATTCAAAAAAGTAGGTAATGATAGAGAGCTGGAAGATTATAAGGCTAGCAGGAAGCAGCTCAAGAAAGAAATTAGGAGAGCCAGAAGGGGCCATGAGAAGGCCTTGGCGGGCAGGATTAAGGAAAACCCCAAGGCATTCTATAAGTATGTTAAGAGCAAGAGGATAAGACATGAGAGAATAGGACCAATCAAGTGTGGCAGTGGAAAAGTGTGTATGGAACCGGATGAGATAGCAGACTTACTTAATGAGTATTTTGCTTCAGTATTCACTATGGAAAAGGACCTTGGTGATTGTAGGGATGACCTACAGTGGACTGAAAAGCTTGAGCATGTAGATATTAAGGAAGAGGATGTGCTGGAGCTTTTGGAAAGCATCAAGTTCGGTAAGTCATCAGGACCAGACGAAATGTACCTAAAGCTACTGAGGAAGGAAATTGCTGAGCCTCTGACAATGATCTTCGCATCATCAATGGGGATGGGAGAGGTTCCAGAGGATTGGAGGGTTGTGGATGTTGTTCCATTATTCAAGAAAGGGAGTAGAGATAGCCCAGGAAATTATAGGCCAGTGAGTTGGTAAGTTGATGGAGAAGATCCTGAGAGGCAGGATTTATGAACATTTGGAGAGGCATAATAGGATTAGGAATAGTCAGCATGGCTTTGTGAAAGGCAAGTCATACCTTACGAGCCTGATTGAATTTTCTGAGGATGTGACTAAACACATTGATGATGGTAGAGCAGTAGATGTAGACAATATGGATTTCAGCAAGGTATTTGACAAGGTACTCCATGCAAGGCTTATTGAGAAAGTAAGGAGGCATAGGATCCAAGGGGAAATTGCTTTGTGGATCCAGAACTGATTTGCCCACAGAAGGCAAAGAGTGGTTGTAGATGGGTCATATTCTTCATGGAGGTCAGTGATCAATGGTGTGCCTCAGGGATCTGATCTGGGACCCCTACTCTTTGTGATTTTTATAAATGACCTGGATCTGGGCCGTATCCTCCCAATATCCGGACCTGCCTCTCGGTTTTTTTGCACTACCTTACTTTCCATTTTTCTATTTTCTATTTATGATTTATAATTTAAATTTTTAATATTTACTAATTTTTACTGTTTTTAATATTTAATATTTGTAATCCAGGGAGCGGGAAGTGCAGAATCAAATATCGCTGTGATGATTGTACATTCTAGTATCAATTGTTTGGCGACAATAAAGTATAATGTATAAAGTATAATTGACTCTGTGGTTAAGAAAGCATATGGTGCATTGGCCTTCATCAATCGTGGGACTGAGTTTAGGAGCCGAGATGTAATGTTGCAGCTATATAGGACCCTGGTCAGACCCCACTTGGAGTACTGTGCTCAGTTCTGGTCACCTCACTACAGGAAGGAAGTGGAAACCATAGAAAGGGTGCAGAGGAGATTTACAAGGATGTTGCCTGGATTGGGAAGCATACCATATGAGAATAGGTTGAGTGAACATGGCCTTTTTTCTTGGAGCGACGGAAGATGAGAGGTGACCTGATAAAGGTGTATAAGATGATGAGAGGCATTGATCCTGTGTGGATAGTCAGAGGCTTTTTCCCAGGATGGAAATGGCTAGCACGAGAGGGCACAGTTTTAAGGTGTTTGGAAGTAGGTGCAGAGGAGATATCAGGGGTAAGTTGTTTTTTTAAAAACACAGAGAGTGGCGAGTGCATGGAATGGGCTGCTGGCGACAGTGGTGGAGGCGGATAGATAGGGTCTTTTAAGAGACTCCTGGACAGTTATATGGAGCTCAGAAAAATAGAGGGCTATGGGTAACCCTAGGTAATTTCTAAGGTAAGGACATGTTGGGCACAGCTCTGTGGGCCAAAGGGCCTGTATTGTGCTGTAGGTTATCTACGTTTCTATGTTTTTTTTAATTTGAGAAAGGCAAGGGCAAAAGTCCTTGAAAATGCAGGACACTGATCTAAACCTCAGCAATGTGCAAGTTTCTGAGAGACAGGATCTGTCTGCATTTGAAAAGGCGAAGACTGATTGGGGGTGGTCGCCATGGCTTTGTGAATGGGATACAAAATTGGTTTAGTGGGAGGAGTTGGGGAGGTGTAGTAGGAAAAGGAAAAGGAGCAGAAGAATTATCCCCGTGGCCTTATGGATTTTTTCTTGGTGCTCCAGTTTCCTCCCACAAGCTAAAAAGAAGTGGTTTGCAGGTTGGAGACACAAAAGGCTGCAGATATCAGAATGTGGAGCACCAAACAATCTGCTGGAGGAAGGAATCGTTGATGTTTTTGGTCCTGGTGCATGGTCTCGACCCGAATCATCAACAGCTTCTCATGTTCAGCATGCACAGGTGCAATGAAAAACTTACTGGCAGCAGCTTCACAGGCACATAACATCAGAGACACGCCATTCACAAAAAAAGCACAAACTAAACATACATTATACATATATTTTTACAAAATACACTTATAAGAACAAAAAAAACTAAGTCCATTGAAGTGCAAAGTAGACAGTGTTGCTATACTTATGTACTGATCAGGGTTGTGCAGGCTGGTTCAAGAACCACGTGGTTAAAAGGGTCTGCTCCTATGCTGTATCTCTCTGAAACTAATACAAATAGATCTTTCAAGGAACAGCATAGATTTGATGGCCTGAATGGTCTCTCTCTCTTTATCACTCTGTGCTTAGGAGACGTAAATGAGGTGTAAGTGCAGGCTTGACTGAGTCTCACACAGGCAACAACAATCACTCATTTCGGCTCAGGAATGTAACCTATTTCACTGCCTGTCACTCTTAAAATAAACACGGCCAGAATCTTTAAATAGGTTTGCAATCTATGCCACCCGACAGCTCCCTGTAGTGGGTGGACAGCAGGCTGCTTTGACTGCATGCCATGCGCTTAGAAAGGAAATGCATTCGCGAGCAGGGAATGATCACTGGGGGTTCCTCCCAACAATAGGCTTGGATGAATCTGCAAAGATTGGCAATTGAAATTAGGAGACAAAATAAGGGATAATTTAATGTCGCAACATGGGAAAAGGGCTAAAATTTTCGGTGCTGTGAACACTCCTGTTTCATGCCCAGGCTTTTTCTAATCAGTTATTTTTAACATTGTCTTGTTACTGGTGATAAAGTAACATCAACTGGATTTTATGGTAAAGGAATTTCAGTGTAGAAAGAAGTGAGATGATGCGTTTTGTTAGGCGAATTAGTGGACACAAATTCCTTGGAGCATTAACGCCTAGACTGTGGAATTCTGTGTGTTTCAATGAGGTAACCTCTCAAGCTAAACTCTGAAGAGGATGGGTGCAATCTGCTTAATTCATCTCACAGAATTATCCCTCCACATTATTATTCAATTTGGTGAACTTTTGCTGCACTTACTGTGCACAAATTTCCAGGTGCAGCCTCAACAAGGCCCTACATAATTTCAGTTGGATATCTTTACTCTGTACGAAACTCCCTTACAACAAAGGTCAAGATGCCATTTGTCTTTCTAATTGCTTGATATTTGTGCATGTTAATTTTCAGTGAATCGTATAAAGGCACACACAGGGCGCTCCAAACATCAACATCCTTCAATCTCTTACCACTAGAAAAAAATCACCTGCTTTCTGATCAGCGCTCAAGCAAGTTCAAATTGAAATCTGCATTTTAAAATGGGAGAACAACTAGTTACTTTGAGGTAGATACTATGTACAAGGCATTGTTACCACTTTTGCAGATGACACTAAAATAGGTGGCAAGATGGACAATGAAGAATGATATTAAAAATTACAGGGGGATCTTAATCAGCTGAGTAAGTGGGCCAAGGAATGGCAAATGGAGTTGAATTCAGATAAGTGTGATGTGCTGCATTTGGGAATGTCAAATCCAGTATGACTTGTAGATGGATTGGCAGGGCTCTGGAGAATGTTACAGAACGGAGGCACATTGGAGTACAAGTACATGGCTCACTGTTAGTGGAGCATGCTGGTCTTCATCAATCAGGGCATTCAGTATAAAAGTTGAAGATCATGGTGCGTTTGTAAAGGACGCACAAGTACTGCATGCAGTTTTGGTCGCCCTGCTAAAGGGAAAGTGTTATTAAACTGGAAAGAAGCATAAAAGATTTACAAGGATGATTCCAGGATTTGAAGGACTGAGTTATAGGGAGAGGTTGGACAGACTAGGACTTTATTCTGTAGAGCAAAGGAGACTGACATGAGGGGCATAGATAGGATGACTGCCCACAGTGTTTCTCCCCAGCGTGAGGGGAAGGACATAGGTTTAAGGTAAGAGGGAGAGAGATTTAATAGGAAACTAGGGCAAATTCTTTTACAGAAACATTGGTATCTCTGTGGAATGGGCTGCCAGAGGAAGTGGTTAAGGTAGGTAAAATAACAAGTTACAGAATTGGATAGGTATATGGATTTGCACATATGGATAGGTATTTGGATAGGTATATGGATTTGCACAATACATAAAATGCTGAAAGAACTCAGCAAGTCAGCCAGCATCTTGCACTCCTAGATCTCTCTGTTCCGTAACACTCCCCAGGGCCCTACCTTTTTTTTGGTGTGTGCCTGCGTGCGTGCGAGCAAGTCTGTGCATGTGCGTCTGCATCTGCATGTGCGTGCGTGCGTCCTTGATGATGTCTTTCATGGCTTTTTTTTTACAAGGCGCGGAGCAAGAGAGAGACTGTGCACCGCACCACTCCTCACAGAGACATTTTCGCAGTATTTTTCCCTTTATTTCACGAGGTCGAGTTGCGATCACGACACTCAACCCGGCACGGATGGAAAGCGTACTCGGGAGCGGACCCGACTGCTTTCGAACCCGGGAGCCTCCGCTCCCGGGTCCGGCGCCAATGTTATTGCGCCACCAGTCGGACCAGGGCCCTACCTTTTGTATACAAGTTCTACACTAGTTTGATCTCAAAAATACAATACCTCAGATTTGTCAGGATTGAAAGCCAGTTGCCAATCCTCAGCCCATATTCCCAGCTGATTGAGATATCCCTTTTATTTTTCATAACCTTACATACTATTTACAACATCACCCATTTTAATATCATCCACAAAGTGCAGGTCAATGAATGAAGTGCTAGGACCACAAGGAGGCAGATTGGGAGATCAAGACTTCAAGAAATACGCTGAGAAAAATTAGAAGGGGTAGTTTATCATAGGGATGACAGGCACCTGAGTTTGAATTTCACTAAATAAATTAATTGGCTTCACATGTGCCAGTCCATTGAAAGAGAAGAATCAAAGCCTGTTTTAATATGAGAGGTGCATAGCACATTTTATTAATGAAATGGTTTTGAACCCCCATAAGGAGTCAAAAGGAGCCCTTATTCACTCCAATGTATCACAGTCCCCTAGCACTGCAAACTAAAGGTCAGCCTCCTCTGTGCACATTTGCCTTTCTGGTTCACAATCACCCTTCGTAATCACCTCCTGTGGAGTGCTTCATGAAGAATTGTCTCAGGGTTCTTTGTTGAATTCCCCTGGTTGTTGCCTGGAGAGAGATCCCCTGCTGTAAGCACATCAAAAACAAAATCATTCAAACCTTTTCCAAATTAAGGTTGCCAGTCCTTCCGGGAAGCCCTGGAGACTCTTGGAATGAAAGATTAATCTCTGAAACTGTGCTATGTTCCACACCTGGGTATGAAACCCACAGGAGTATTATAAAAATGTTTTATTAAAATTACCTTTGAATGCTCTGGCTTACTTCTCCTGAAACTCTTGGTGATGGGATGCAGAACGTTTGGCTGAGAGTGAAGCTCCATCCAATCATATGATAAATTCTATATACACACTCTGATTGGTCAGTGAAGATGCAGCCATGTGGCAATGGGCAGCCAATGGCCACAGAGTGGAGATGATGGTGATAAGTGGAAGCCATGTAGGAGGAATTCCCAGGAATGAGCACAAATAGATTGGCAAACTATTCTAACTTGGTGAGTGAGGTTACTGTTTAAGTTCCATATTCCTTTTGCAGGAACTTTGTAAAGTCATAAAGCCATACTGTACAGAAATATGCCCTTCTGCCTATCCTGTTTACACTAGCCATCAAGTACTTAGCTGTACCAATCCCATTCACCAGCACTTGGTCTTCTAGACTTCGTTAGGAGTTTGAAGAGATTTGGTATGTCACCAAAACTCCTACAGATTTCTACAAGTGCATGCTGGGTTCCATCACCACCTGTTATGGAGGCTCCAATGCACAGGGTTGTAGATTCGGCTAGCTCCATCATGGGCACAGCTCTCCCCAACATTGACGCCATTTTCAAAAGGCAGTGCCTCCAGAAGGCAGCATCCATTACTAAGCACCCTCTGTATCTGAGGCAAGCTCTTTTTCAATACGTACTACAATTGGGAAGGAAGTATAGGAGTTTGAAGACCCACACTCAGTGATTTAAGAACAGCTTCTTCCTCTTCACCTTCCGATTTCTGAAGAGTCCATGAATTAATGAACACTGCTTTATTATTCCTTTCATTGCACTATTCATGTTTGTAATTTATAATAATTTTATGTATTTGCAGGGTAGTGCTGCAACAAAACATCAAATTTCATAGAATACAGTATAAGACAGTAATAATAAACCTGGAAGAGCTTGCATACACAGAGAATAAATGCCACAAAGAACAGCTTCTTTCAGCAGCCTCACAGTACGTTACAAGATAAGAACAAACATAAACTTCCATTAACATAAATTATATACAACTTACCCATGTGCAAAAATATTCAACAAGATAAACGAGTGCAAGTTGAGAGAGAAATATTGTATGAGGTAATGTCTGGATTCTGCAAGTGGGTTCAAGCACCTGATAATAATAGTGGGGAAGAAGCTGTTCTTGAATCTTGAGGTGTGGGGCTTTCAGGCTCCTGTACCTCCTGCCCGATGGTAACATCAAGAGAGGTGTATGGGGTGTCAGGGAGGGGTAGCACCTCTGGTGGGGGAACATGTCAGCCAATAGGCTGGTCCTGGACTTATTTCCTGGCGTAATTTATATATTATTATTTAATTATTTACGGTTTTATATTGATATATTTATACTCTATTCTTGGTTGGTGCAACTGTAACGAAACCCAATTTCCCTCGGGATCAATAAAGTATGACTATGACTATGTCGTGTCCTTTTCAGGATGGTTTGTCCACCTTTGGTCCCCACCTGGCACTCAGCTCTCACCTGTGGCTCCCCGTAGCTGTTTGCATGCGACAGCGGCCACACCCCAGGCAACAGCTTCGACAAGCCAGCTAAACCAGGTGAGGGTAGCCGACGGGTCTCAAACCCTTGGTGAGATCGGGAGTTGTCTATCCCAGCATGTGAAGACAGACTCCAGCGGATTGAGCGGATGAGACCAATGGAAGGTCCAACGGTCAAGAAGGCGGTCTCTGCAAGTGTTGCGGAACATGTAGAGCAGGACAAGACACAGAAGACATCCTGGTCATCCACTGCACCTAGTCCCATCTCCAGCCATCTCGACTCCTGTCTTGCCACTGGATCCAGATGGGAATTGGGAAGAGAGAGTGAGGCTGATGCTGCGCAACTTTCCCTCACTTAAATCCAAATCAAATGCTGGTCTCAACACCATCAAAAATAGCCGGCTGGTGGCATAGTGGCATCGGCGCTGGACTTCGGGGCGAGAGGTCCTGAATTCGAATCCGGCTGGCTCCGTTGCACGCTCTCCATCTGTGCTGGGTTGAGCGTTGAGCTAGCAACTCGACCTCGTAAAAAGTACTAATGGTGTCGAGGTCTTCATCAATGACGATGGACGAATCTAACATCGAGAAGAGGGCATGGTCTAGATGGTAGGTGTCCATGATGATGGGTGTCACCTTCCTGAGACATTGCCTCTTGTAAATTAACGATGGAGAGAGCCGTACCTGTTGTTGTGAAATATTTGCATAATCTTATAATTTATTTAAATAATTCATCATCACACTACCACTTGATATGTGCATGCCTTACTTAAAGTAAAGAACAAATGTAAGACTTACATTCCCAACTGCTTTTGAATTAGTTTAATGCTTTGAAGTTACAAAACATAGCACCTGTGTTGAGAATGGCTGAGACCACCAGCCTCTGTAGCCCGATGCATTCCTGTTTGTTGGAGTTTCCATACCAGGCCATGAAGTAGCTCGTCAAAGTCTGTTTTAGAGACAGAGTCGCGAAGTTATACATCACGGAAGCAAGCCCCTTAGCCAAATCCATCCACGGTGCCCAGCTGAGATTATTATTAATTTGTTATTGTCACATGCACTGAGATACAGTACAGTGAAATGTTTTTGTCTGCATGCCTTCCTAGAAGATCAGACCATGCACAAGAACATCGAGATAGAAAATGATTATAATAAATGTAACGTGAGGATGTGCTGGGATCAGCTCATAAAGAGTCACCGCACTCTGGCACCAGTTGACTGCGTTTGACCTATAGCCATCTAAACTTTTCTTATCTATGTACCTCTACAAATGACATTTAAATATTGTAATTGGACCAACCTCTCCCACATCCGCTGGAAACTCATTCCATATACCCACCACCCTCTGTGAGAAAAAACTTGCCCCTCTAGTCTCCTTTAAATCTTTTCCCGCTCAGCTTAAACCAATGCCCAGTTAGAAAGTTTCTAAAACACTTGAGCAATTGTGATTAATCTTGGGCCCATATCCAAGGAAGGATATACTGGCCCTCAAGAAGGTCCAGAGGAGGTTCACAAGAACGAACCCAGGAATAAGAAACTCAACATACGAGAAATGTTTGATATCTCTGGGCCTGTACTCAATGGAGTTTAGAGTTATGACTAGGTTCTCATTGAAACATACCAGATACTAAAAGCTCTGAAAAGAGTAGACGTGGAGAGGATGTTTCCAGTAGTGGGGTTGTCTCAGATCCAAGGGCACAGACTGAGAATAAAACTTGAAAATGGGAATGAGGGGGAATTTCTTCAGCCAAAGGGTGGTGAAGCTGTGGAATTTGATGCCACAGAAGGCTATAGAGGCAATTAACTGGCAATGTTTGGTAGGTTCTTGATTGGTAATGGGGTGGGTTAAGCGTTACTGGGAAAAAGCGAGAGAATGAATTTGGAAAAGGAATGGCCATAATTGAATGGCAGACAGACATGATGAGTTGATTGGCCTAATTCTGCTGAAAATGGAATTGGAATTAATTTATTATTGCCAAATGTTCCAAGATACAGTGAGAATCTCATCTTGCATACTGTTTATACAGATTAGATCATTACACAGTGCATTCAGTAGAACAAGGTAAAACAATAACAGAATGCAGGATAAAGTGCAACAACTACAGAGGAAGTGCAGTGAAGGTAAACAGTACGGTGCAAGAATCTAAAAAAGCAGATTGTGAGGTGAATAATCCAAGAGCCCTGACATCTCATCATGTTATCGTCTTATTTAGACAGGTACATGGGTAGGGGAGGTTTAGAGCAGGGGTCCTGGGTTCTTAACCTGGGATCCACAGACCCCTTAGGGTTCTGAGGATAGATTCCAGGGGTCCATGAACTTGGAGGGAATAAAATTTACAACTTTATTTTCACTAACCTTTAACTGGAATTTACCATTTCCTTCAATTATGAATGTAAGCAAAAAACGACAGTAGTATTAGCAGTACTTGGGACTTTGTCACCAATAGAAATCACAGATATTTTCATATCACGTTACAGTTGTTACAAATATCTCAAATATCGTTTACGACATTCTCATCACTACTTTGTAATTATGGTGGTTATTAAACCTGCTGCTAGGTCGATCGTAATTGCAGTCTTCCTGTCTGCAGATGGTCGTGTGACGTAACGTAACTGGCCCACTATTGGGCAGCCCTGTACCTAGTAGTCATTTGGCCTCCAAACAATGAAGTCGCATGTTCTCACGACTGTGACCCAGACATCTAGGTTGCTCTCCATTATTCCCTGTGTACAATTGCTTGGTGATCAATGTGTAGAAGGAGGAGAGATGTTTTTATTGTTTGCTAAAATTTTGCAAAACTGGACAGCTCAAATGAGAATCCTTAACTCTCTGTCAGGCCGGGCAGCCTTTTGTAATACCACACAACTCTATGCACAACAACAGCTGAATTCCCTGAAGGGCCTGATGCCTGAGCTACTGCTGTAATCCTCGTGCATCCAAATATCCAAAAGCCATCAAAAGTGTTAAAACTTTGGATAAATTATAAAACCTGCCTTATTTTACTTGCAACATACAAAATGCTGAAGGAACTCAGCAGACCAGGCAGCATCTATAGAAAAAAGAAGAGTACAGTCGGCATTTTGGGCTGAAATCCTTCATCGGGATGGGTTATTTACTTACATGGCATACAAATTTGTTGAATATCTTACACTTAGTTAGCATACAGATTACTTATTTCTTTGCAGATTTATCAAACAAGTTACTTAAAAACCATACAAAAATATTGTTTCAATACTTGCAATGATTAAAACAAAAAAAAATCAAAATCGATTGGATGTCCCACATGACATGAGTGTTGCTTTGTCAAAGACCATCCCACAGTTTAATGTTCTCATTCTAGCTAAGCAACAACAACCTTCACACTGATATGTCTTTATAAAATAAAATTAAATTTTAAGCTTACCTATATTTTAAATGTATAGACTTGTTATATGTACATTACTATATCACAAATTTGTTTTTTTAAATGTTTTTGATAACTGTATTTCCATATAATTGGTTTCTTTTTTAATCCAATTCATTTTATTTTATAGATTTAAATACATTATTCTGAGGAAGAGTCCATAGACTTCACAGGACTGCCGAAGGAATCCGCGGCGTAAGCAAGGTTAAGAACGTTGGTTCAGAAGGTTAAGAAGGTTTAGAGGGATATCAGCCAAACACAAGCAAATGGGATTAGTTTGCATGGATAGGATTGGCATGGACAAATTAGGCCAAAGGGCTTGAATTCTGTGCTATGTTACTGTACGACTCAAAAAAATTATCTACAATGGCTTCTCTTCCTTCTGCACTGCCTCCTCTTTAGAATCCTAATGGAGCCCTCTCACCCCGCCCCTGTCACACTAATGGTACAAGGTATTTTGTTTAAACTGCAAAGCCATCTCCTACCAGCATAAGCAACAACAGAAACAGGTACACAGAACAAACAGGCCATTCAGTCTCTTTACCATGCTCCACCATTCCATCAGATTGTGGCTGAATTTCCACCTCAACATCATCCTCAATGTAATCAATATAATCAGTACCCAAGATTCATTTACATGGTGTGGTCAGCCTAGCAGTGCCAGCATTTATTACTCATCTTTAAATAGCCCTGACCTGAGCAGGTGTTTAGGAGACGACCATGTTGAAGTCATATACAAGACCAGGTAATACAGAAGCCAGGTTTCCTTCTCTGAAGGGTGTTAGTGAACTGGGTGGTCAAGCAGCCTCTATGAAGGGAAATGGGCAATCGTCCCAGTCCAGATGAAAGGCCATGACCCAGAACTCCCTCCACAGGTGCTGTCTGATCCATTGAGTTCCTCCGGCTTTTTGGGTGTTACCCCATGTTAGAACAGTTCAGCTAACAGAAACTCACCCTTACAGAATTGACAATTGCACAAGATTAAAATTTGAACTTAAAAACTCATTAAAAAAAACTGAAATAACACATTCAACCCATTGAGCTAGGACATTGTAGGTAGGTAAAACACATAGGCCGTGTCCTCTGATCCCAAGAGGCATTCAACCCGCCCTCCCGTGCTTGATTCAGGCTCTTCAACATTCGTGTCCTTCACCTTGTTGACGTTTGTTGTGTTAGCTTTATATCGCTGACACTTCCTTCTTCACTTTCCTCCCTGAGGAACAGAGTTGGGTTATCTCGTACCCCAAGGATTCAGGTAACGAGAAGTGGTAGCTCAGTGGTGCCTTTTGCCAACTACACCTGGGCCCAGTGGAGTTCCTGTGGGACTTCCGTTGCTGAGATTGTTTGGCACTTGTACAAGATCCTCTGGAGATTGTGTTCCTCCCAGTGACACACATCAGTAGTTTGCTTGTTAATTTTATCTTTATTAGACATACCTGTTTGTCAGTTAAACTTTTGCTTCTCTCTACAAGTGGAGAGATTAGTGAAGAAAGATTTTGGCATGCCCTCATAGGCAGAGGCATTGAGTAACCCATAATGGGTGCGATGTCATGTTGTAGCTGTACAAACAGAGATTTGGCTGCACTTGTGAACCGTTCTGGTCAGCACACTCCAGGAAGAGTATGTTGCCATGAGAAAGAACGCAGAAGAGATTCAGCAGGATTGCCTGGAATGGGGGGCTGAAGTTATAAGGAGAGACTGGATAGGTTGGGAGTGTTCCTCCTGGAAGATAAGAAGGTTGACCTTATAGAGATTTATAAAATAATGACAGGCATAGATAAGGTTGTTAGTTTTTCTCCCAGGGTGGAAGAGTCAAGCAGCAGATGGTATAGTTTTAAAATGAGAGATGAGAAATTTAGAGAGGACCTGAGGAGCAGGTTTTTCACACAGAAGAGGGACCCGAAGGGCAACTTCTTCACTCGGAGGGTGGTGGGTAAATGGAACGAGCTGCCAGAGGAAGTGACTGAGGCAGCAATAATTACAATGTTTGGAAGACATTTAGACAGGGACATAGATAGGAAAGGTTTAGAGGGATATGGGCCTATGCGAGCAAATGTGATGAGCATAGATCGGCATCATGGTCAGCATGGACATGATGATTGAAGGACCATTTCAGTGCTGTACAACTCGATTACTCAATAAACATGGTCCTATAGATCGTCTCCCTCCTCTACCCTCTGACTGCTGTTGTTTGTTCTTCTGAAAGTAAATACCAGGCGGTTCTCTTACAGATGTATCTGAGCACTGGTGGTGTGGTGATCATCTCACTTCGTGAGATACAGCATCAAAATACTGTGGATGTTGACGATCTGAAATAAAGACCAAAAATGCTGCTCAGCAGGTCAGGCTGCATCTCTGGAGAGAGAAACAGAGTTAATGCACCACCATCTACTAAATGCACTGCAGTTACTCACCTAGTCTCGAATCACTGAGTCACACAATGAGGAAACAGGCCCTTTGGCCCATGCCAAACCATTAGCTTGTCCTTAGACCATATCCACAGGGGAGAGTGGGAATAGTGACAGAGGATGGGAGGTGAGAGGTGGGGATGACAAAGAGCAGCAGATGGTTGAGAGGATGGTGGAGCATGGAACCAAATAAAGGGAATAATGTTGTTGGGTTGTAGACTAGGCAGCACCATGCAGAAGTTATTTACATATATAGATTTAGCTAGTGTGCCTAAGACTTTTGCATAGTACTGTATTTGTATCTGCATATTCAGTGCTCCACCCTTGCCACCCTCAACATCCTTTGCTCCCACCAGAGTTACAAACTTTCTCTCCAATGTGCATTTGTCACCAGGCAAGGTCAGTAAATTCTAAACACTTGGCTTATTGATCATTACAGAATATCTCTCTGGGGCTTTCTGCTCCCTCCCCTCCCTCTTCCCCTTTGCCCTCAATCATGATTCCTTTCTCCCTGCCTCCTTCCCACTCTCAGTGCACAATAGAGACCCAAATCAGAATCAAGTTTATCATCACTCACCTATGTCATGAGATTTTTTTGGAGAAGGAGAACCATAAAACATAAAATTATGTGTGCCTGAAAGACTTCTGCACAGTACTGTTTCTCTAGGTTTCATCATCACTATTGTAAGGTTATTGAGTGGTCCCTTAGATGGACTCGACGTCACGTTACCTTGCTGTGAACTTGTGCTTTACTGTTTACCTGCAGTGCCCTTTCTCTGTAACTGTAACACTTTATTTTTCACTCTACAACTGTTTTACCTTGTACTTCCTCAATGCACCATGTAATGAATTGATTTGTGGGAACTATATGCCGGGCAAGTTTTTCCACTGTACCTACAGGAGGTACACGTAACAATAATAACCCAATTTACCAATTAATTTCTGGGTCTAAATCCTGAATCACTCTTCCTGACAATGCTGGGGAAGGCCCATCACCAAAAGAACCGCAGTGCTTCAAGGAGGCAGCTCACCCCGACCTTCTCAAGGTCAGTTGGGGATGACCTTGTCAATGACGGCCAACATCTAAGAGGAGACTCGGAGACATGAGAGATAAAGCTAGTTTCATGGTGCAGAGTGAGTGGGAAGTAGAGGAGGGTGTGAAGGTATGAGACAAGCTAGATAGACAGAGTATTGGGTTAAAAGGGTTGCTGGGCATGGGTGACAGAGCACAGGTCCGGGTATTTTTAGTGTTCTTAAGGGGTACAGGGGTTTTTTTTATAGGATATGACGGATAAACGGGAATAGGGTACTAAGATGGTCAAAGATGGGAGGGTAAAGTGTAGGTTTGTGTGTGTGTGTGTGTGTGTGTGTGTGTGTGTGCGTGTGTGTGCGTGGGTGTGTGTGCGTGTGTGCGCACGAGATTGGGTGAAGGGATTTAGATTATATGTCTAGTGCACATTCCAGAGCAGAAGGTGGCGGTAATGCACCATTAAGCTGGATGCCAACCGCCGTAAAACAAGATACAGACAGACAGACAGACAGACAGAGTATTGGGCTGAGTGGGAGAAGGTGGGATTGGGATAAGAACACAGGGACGGGTTAGGTCAGAAGGACGAGTGAATGGAAGCGCCATTTGAAAATGATGAATTCACTGGTGAGTCCGCAATATTTCCTGTCAGAAGTTTATTTTTATTTTATTTAGTGATACAGCGTGGAGGAGGCCCTTCTTGCCCTTCGAGCCACGCAACCCCCAACAAATCCAATTAACCCTAACTTAATCACGGGACAATTTACAATGACCTGTTAACCTACCCCGGTACATCTTTGGACTGTGGAAGGAAA
Organism: Mobula birostris; assembly: GCF_030028105.1. Taxonomy (NCBI): domain Eukaryota; kingdom Metazoa; phylum Chordata; class Chondrichthyes; order Myliobatiformes; family Myliobatidae; genus Mobula; species Mobula birostris. The sequence continues at coordinate 77,205,882 of NC_092370.1, forward strand.
CCGGAGCACCCGGAGGAAACCCACGTTGAGGTGCTGTTCCTCAGTGCACCATTTCTCCCTGTAAATGTCGCGGTGACATAGGAAGATGCCGGACAAAGGGCAGGGGTAGTGATGAGGGTGAAGAATGATGGTGGGACCTGGAGTCTAGTGGGCTGGTGGAGGCGTCCTCTGCCACTTACAACACTTCCTGCCTGACCCCCCACTGAACACTCCTTTCTTTAACAATTCCAAAGCAACCACTCCTCCCTTTTACTTCCCTCTAGCCTGTAGTTCAATAGGGTGGCATGATAGCAAGGGGGTTACCTTTCCCACTGTATTGATTATTGGCACAAATGACACATTTCACTGTAAGTTTGAATGTGACAAATAAAGCTAATCTTTAGCATATGTTCAGTGCTGTTCCTTGGACCAGATTCCAGCTCCTCTAGGTTAATGACAGAATCGTACTACACACAAATAGAGCTCTTAGCCCAGTTCAATCTACACTAACCCTATTATCCTGCATTAGGCCCATATCCCTCTACGTCTTTCCTATCCAAGTACCTGTTCAAATGCTTTTCACACATTGTAATTGTTCCTGTCTCTACTAATAACCCCAACAGCTGGTTCCATACATTGACCACCTTCTGCATGAAAAACCTGGGATCCCCATTAAGTTTCTCCACTCTGACCATAAACCTGTGCCCTAAATTTTAGACTGTGGACTAAGAAAAAGAAGTCTATATTTTTTCTGTCTTCATAATTTTATAAATCTCTGTAAGGTTACTTTCAGCAATCTATAGCTCTCCACTCAAAGCAAAATGCTGGTGAATCTCTTCCTCACTTCTCTACCACATCCCTCCTGCAGTGTAGCAAGCAACCACAACATGACATCCCAGTTCGTATACATAAAGCTTCAGCTTATAAAGGCAAGTATGCCTTCTTCACTACCCTATCCACCTCTGTTGCTACTTTCAGGGAGCAATGAACTTGCATCCCAAGGTTCCCCTGTACAGCTCTGCCACTTACTCCATGGTCCTACCAGGAATTGACTGCATTACTGAATTAATGTGCATTATTTCACACTTGTCTGCATTAAATTCCACCTTTCCATCCAACTTCCCACTGTGACCTCGGACAAATCTTTTTCGCTATCTATGACAATTCAACAATTTTCATGTCATCTGCAAACTTACTAATTAGACCACCTACATTTTCATCTAAGTCTTTTATATATACACTTCAAACAATGGTCCCAGCACTGATCCCTGGGGTACCCCAGTTGTTACAGGCTTCCATTTAGAAAAACATCTATCCACCATTGTTGCCCATCACCAAGCCAATTTGTGAATACACCTTGGATCCTAGTGGCCTAATCTTTTGGGCCAGTCAATTACTCCTAACCTTGTTAAAAGCATCCTGAGAAGATAACAGAAAGGGCATGTGGGGTATTATGTCCAGTGTTAGTCCTGAGTTCTTCTTGTTCCAGGTGTGCCTTTCCTCATTGTGCAGCCTTGGGACAAAGTGAGGGCCAGTCAGAGGTCCAGTCACCACAGCCCAGCTACCATGAGCTTGAGACAGGCTGGGTGGATCAACCGGTCATCTCCTCTCACCATTTCCCCTGATGGTTCAAGCTAATTCAAAGGAAGAGAAAAATTGGTGATGTTCCAGGTAACAGGGATTGAGCTGATAATTTAACACCTCAGATACTCCAGAGATACTGCATCTCTGGAGAAATAAAAGTCATCTGACTCAGATTGTTAAGCAGATTGATTAGGCCGTGGGTACTGGTCCCAGAGGATACTGCAATGAAGTGTAAGTAGCTCTGTGTGAAACCAACAAATAGAGAAACTCAGGAAGGCAAATCCTTTGTCATCTGAGCCAAAAGAAGAAAAAGGTCTGAGAATCGGAGCGGGAGTGCGGTGGAAGCCATTTTTGAATTTTTCGGGTTTTTTTCCATCGGCGTTCAGAAAGGCGGGACAGCGCAGGCGTGTGACATTGGGCAGTGAAGCGCGGAATATTTAAAAGGAACAGAGCCTCATCCAGCGGGCAGCGCAGTTTGCGAGCTGTGGAGTGAGCCGGGAACAAAGTGAAGGCTTAAGGGCTTCGGCTCAACGGGCTTAGGCGGAAATGGGCGAGGCGAGGAAGGTTTAGTATTCATTTTTTGTTGTTATTTGAGGAGAGGGGCAGTATGAGTGTGAGGGCAGCTTGTTGTTCTCGGTGCCGGATGTGGGAGGCCCTGGAGTCTCCAAGCCTCCCGGACGTCCACATCTGCGCCAGGTGCGCTGAGATGCAGCTCCTAAGGGACCACGTTAGGGAACTGGAGCTGCAGCTCGATGACCTTCGTCTGGTCAGAGAGAGTGAGGAGTTGATAGAGTGGAGTTACAGGCAGGTGGTCACACCAGGGCCACGGGAGGCAGACAAGTGGGTCATGGTTAGGAGGGGGAAGAGGAAGAGTCAGGTAATAGAGAGTACCCCAGTGGCTGTGCCCCTTGACAATAGGTACTCCTGTTTGAGTACTGTTGGGGCGGACAGCTTACCCGGGGGAAGTGACAGTGGCCGTGCATCCGGCACAGAGTCTGGCCCTGTAGCTCAGAAGGGTAGAGAAAGGAAGAGGAGGGCAGTTGTGATAGGGGACTCAATAGTAAGGGGGTCAGATAGGCAATTCTGTGGACGCAGTCCAGAGACCCAGGTGGTAGTTTACCTCCCTGGTGCCAGGGTCCGGGATATTTCAGATTGCGTCCAAGATATCCTGAAGTAGGAGGGTGAGGAGCCAGAGGTTGTGGTACAATGACATAGGTAGGAAAAGGGAAGAGGTCCTGAAAGGAGAATATAGGGAGCTAGGAAGGGAGTTGAGAAAAAGGACCGCAAAGGTAGTAATCTCGGGATTACTGCCTGTGCCACGCGACAGTGAGAGTAGGAATGCGATGAGGTGGAGGATAAATGCGTGGCTGAAGGATTGGAGCAGGGGGCAGGGATTCAAGTTTTTGGATCATTGGGACCTCTTTTGGTGCAGGTATGACTGTTCAAAAAGGACAGGTTATACTTGAATCCTAGGGGGACCAATATCCTGGCAGGGAGATTAGCGAGTCTTGGAATGTATGCGGGATGGTTTTTTGAACCAACATGTCGAGGAACCAACTAGAGAGCAGGCTATTCTAGACTGGGTATTGAGCAATGAGGAAGGGTTAATTAGCAATCTTGTCGTCAGAGGCCCCTTGGGTAAGAGTGACCATAATATGGTGGAATTCTTCATTAAGGTGGAGAGTGACATAGTTAATTCAGAAACAAAGGTTCTGAACTTAAAGAAGGGTAACTTTGAAGGTATGAGACATGAATTAGCTAAGATAGACTGGAAAATGACAAAGGGTTGACGGTGGATATGCAATGGCAAGCATTTAAAGATCGCATGGATGAACTACAACAATTGTTCATCCCAGTTTGGCAAAAGAATAAATCAAGGAAGGTAGTGCACCCGTGGCTGACAAGGGAAATTAGGGATAGTATCAATTCCAAAGAAGAAGCATACAAATTAGCCAGAGAAAGTGGCTCACCTGAGGACTGGGAGAAATTCAGAGTCTAGCAGAGGAGGACAAAGGGCTTAATTAGGAAGGGGAAAAAAGATTATGAGAGAAAACTGGCAGGGAACATAAAAACTGATTGTAAAAGCTTTTTTAGATATGTGAAAAGAAAAAGATTGGTTAAGATCCCCTACAGACAGAAACAGGTGAAGTGATTATGGGGAGCGAGGACATGACAGACGAATTGAATAACTACTTTTGTTCTGTCTTCACTAAGGAGGACATAAATAATCTTCCGGAAATAGTAGGGGACAGAGGGTCCAGTAAGATGGAGGAACTGAGGGAAATACATATTAGTAGGGAAGTGGTGTTGGGTAAATTGAAGGGATTAAAGGCAGATAAATCCCCAGGGCCAGATAGTCTTCATCCCAGAGTGCTTAAGGAAGTAGCCCAAGAAATAATGGATGCATTAGTGATAATTTTTCAAAACTCTTTAGATTCTGGACTAGTTCCTGAAGATTGGAGGGTGGCTAATGTAACCCCACTTTTTAAAAAATGAGGGAGAGAGAAACCAGGGAATTATAGACCGGTTAGCCTAACATCAGTGGTGGGGAAAATGCTAGAGTCAGTTATCAAAGACATGATAACAGCACATTTGGAAAGCGGTGAAATCATCAGACAAAGTCAGCATGGATTTGTGAAAGGAAAATCATGTCTGACAAATCTCATAGAATTTTTTGAGGATGTAACTAGTAGAGTGGATAGGAGAGAACCAGTGGATGTGGTATATTTGGATTTTCAGAAGGCTTTTGACAAGGTCCCACACAGGAGATTAGTTTGCAAACTTAAAGCACACGGTATTGGGGGTAAGGTATTGATGTGGCTAACGAATTGGTTGGCAGACAGGAAGCAAAGAGTGGGAATAAACGGGACCTTTTCAGAATGGCAGGCAGTGACTAGTGGGGTACCGCAAGGCTCAGTGCTGGGACCCCAGTTGTTTACAATATATATTAATGACTTGGATGAGGGAATTAAATGCAGCATCTCCAGGTTTGCGGATGACACGAAGCTGGGCGGCAGTGTTAGCTGTGAGGAGGATGCTAAGAGGATGCAGGGTGACTTGGATAGGTTAGGTGAGTGGACAAATTCATGGCAGATGCAATTTAATGTGGATAAATGTGAAGTTATCCACTTTGGTGGCAAAAACAGGAAAACAGATTATTATCTGAATGGTGGCCGATTAGGAAAAGGGGAGGTGCAACGAGACTTGGGTGTCATTATACACCAGTCATTGAAAGTGGGCATGCAGGTACAGCAGGCAGTGAAAAAGGCGAATGGTATGCTGGCATTCATAACAAGAGGATCCGAGTACAGGAGCAGGGAGGTACTACTGCAGTTGCACAAGGCCTTGGTGAGACCACACCTGGAGTATTGTGTGCAGTTTTGGTCCCCTAATCTAAGGAAAGACATCCTTGCCATAGAGGGAGTACAAAGACGGTTCATCAGATTGATTCCTGGGATGGCAGGACTTTCATATGATGAAAGACTGGATCGACTAGGCTTATACTCGTTGGAATTTAGAAGATTGAGGGGGGATCTTATTGAAACATATAAAATCCTAAAGGGATTGGACAGGCTAGATGCAGGAAGATTGTTCCCGATGTTGGGGAAGTCCAGAACGAGGGGTCACAGTTTGAGGATAAAAGGGAAGCCTTTTAGGATCGAGATTAGGAAAAACTTCTTCACACCGAGAGTGGTGAATCTGTGGAATTCTCTGCCACAGGAAGCAGTTGAGGCCAGTTCATTGGCTATATTTAAGAGGGAGTTAGATATGGCCCTTGTGGCTAAAGGAATCAGCGGGTATGGGGGGGAAGGCAGGTACAGGGTTCTGAGTTGGATGATCAGCCATGATCATACTGAATGGCGGTGCCGGCTCAAAGGGCCGAATGGCCTACTCCCGCACCTATTTTCTATGTTTCTAAAAGCAGGAAAATGGAGGGCTGCAGGGAAGTTTGCTAACTTCCCTAATAATGTACGAGAAGGTAGGACTGAAAACATAGAACAGTACAGCACAGGAACAACCATTCAGCCGAATAGGTCAATGCCAAACGTGATGACAAATTAAATTACAAACAAGAGAAAATCTGCAGATGCTGGAAACCCAGGCAATGCACACAAAATGCTGGAGGAACTCAGCAGGCCAGGCAGAATCTATGGAAAAAAAGTACAGTCGCTGTTTCCGGCTGAAACCCTTTGGCAGGAACGTTGACTTCGGCAGGTCTCAGCCGAAACAGCAACTGTACTTTCTTTCCCTAGATGCTGACTGGCCTACTGAGTTCCTCCAGCATTTTGTGTGTGTTAACAAATTTAACTAAACTTCTTCACCTGCACATGATCCCTATCCCTTCAATAACTGCATTTTCATATGTCCGTCAAACAGCCTCTCAAACACCTCTGTCAGTGCTTTCCAGGCACTCAGCATTTGCTGTTTAAAAAAAAACTTGCCCCACACATCTCCTCTGAACTTACAACACCCTCACCCATAGAAACACAGAAAACCTACAGTACAATACAGGCAACACACATAAAAGTTGCTGGTGAACACAGCAGGCCAGGCAGCATCTCTAGGAAGAGGTACAGTCAACTGTCCAGCTCTTGGATCTCCCCCTCCCCCTCTCAAATCTCTTACTAGCTCTTCTTTCAGTTAGTCCTGACGAAGGGTCTCGGCCCGAAATGTCGATGTACCTCTTCCTATAGATGCTGCCTGGCCTGCTGCGTTCACCAGCAATTTTTATGTGTGTTGCTTGAAATTCCAGCATCTGCAGACTTCCTCATGTTAGCGAGCACAATACAGGCCCTCCAGCCTACAATGCTGCGTCGAACATGTACTTACTTTAGAAATTACCTCGGCTTACCCATTGCCCTCTGTTTTTCTAAGCTCCATGCACCCATCCAGGAGTTTCTTAAAAGACCCTATCGTATCTGCCTCCACCACCGTCGCTGGCAGCCCATTCCACGCACTCACCACTCTCTGCGTAAAAAATTTACCCCAACATCCCCTCTGTACCTACTTCCAAGCACCTTAAAACTGTGCCCTCTTGTGTTAGCCATTTCAGCCCTGGGAAAAGACCTCTGACTATCCACACGATCAACGCCTCTATCAGGTCACCTCACATCCACCCACGCCCCCCCCCCCCCCCGCTGCTCCAAGGAGAAAAGGCTGAGTTCACTCAACCTATTCTCATAAGGCATACTCCCCCATCCAGGCAACAACCTTGTAAATCTCCTCTGCACCCTTTCTATAGCTTTCACATCCTTCCTGTAGTGAGGTGACCAGAACTGAGCACAGTACTCCAAGTGGGGTCTGACCAGGGTCCTATATAGCTGCAACATTGCCTCTCAGCTCTTGAACTCAATCCCACAATTGATGAAGGCCAGTGCACCATATGCCTTCATAACCACAGTGTCAACCTGCGCAGCTGCTTTGAGTGTCCTATGGACTCGGACCCCAAGATCCTCTGATCCACCACACTGCCAAGAGTCTTACTATTAATACTATATTCTGCCATCATATTTGACCTACCAAAATGAACCATCTCACACTTATCTGGGTTGAACTCCATCTGCCACTTCTCAGCCCAGTTTTGCATCCAATTGATGTCCTGCTGTAACCTCTGACAGCCCTCCACACAAGACCCTCAACCTTTGTGTCATCAGCAAATTTACTAACCCATCCCTCCACTTCCTCATCCAGATCATTTATAAAAATCACGAAGAGTAGAGGTCCCAGGACAGATCCCTGAGGCACACCACTGGTCACTGACTTCCATGCAGAATATGATCCATCTAGAATCACTCTTTACCTTCTGTGTGCAAGCCAATTCTGGATCCACAAACCAAGGTCCCCTCTGATCCCATGACTCCTTCCTTTCTCAATAAGCCTTGCATGGGGTACCTTATCAAATGCCTTGCTGAAATCCATTTACACTACATCTACTGCTCTACCTTCATCAATGTATTCAGTCACATCCTCAAAAAATTCAATCAGGCTGGTAAGGCACAACCTGCCCTTGACAAAGTCATGCTAACTATTCCTAATCATACTATGCCTCTCCAAATGTTCATAAATCCTGCCCCCACTCACCCTTAGAACTTAACATTTCTATCCTGGAGAAAAAAGATTCTGACCATCTACCCTGTCTAAGCCTCTCATAAATTTATACACTTCTTTTAGATCTCCCTTCAGCTTCTGACACTCAAGAGAAAACAGCCCAAGTTTGTCCAATTTCTCCTTATAGCTCGTACTTTCTAATCCAGGCAGTATCCTGGTAACCCACTTTTGCACCCTCTCCAAAGCCTCCACATCCTTCCCGTAATGGGGTGACCAGAATTGCAGCAGGACTCTAAGTGCAGCTTAACTGAACTTGTACAGAGCTGCAACAAGACTTCCTGACTCTTAAACTCTGTGCCCTGGATATCTGTGAACAAATTGAAAGAGTTAAAGGTGTGCCACCTTGGGTTATTCTTAGCAATAGCAAAAGACCGCATTGCCTACCACACCATCAACACGAATTCCATTTACCAGCACTTGGTGCAAACACTGGTTTGTGCTTTACCCCCTGTTCAGAGAAACATTGTCTCACTTCTATACACATTATATCATTACATACGTATATACAGTGCCTATAAAAAATATTTATCCTCCTTGGAAGTTTTCATGTTTTATTATTTTACAACATAGAATCACAGTGGATTTAATTTAGCTCTCTTGGCACTGTTCAACAGAAAAGACTCTTTCATTTCAAAGTGAAAACAAATTTCTACAAATTGATCTAAATTTATTACAATTAGTAAACACAAAATAATTGATTGCATAGTTACTCACCCTGTTCAAGTCAGTCTTTAGTAGATGCACCTCTGGCAGCAGTTACAGCCTTGAATCTGTGTGGATAGGTTTCTATCAGCTTTGCACATCTGGACATTGCAAATTTTCCCCATTCTTCTTTACAAAACTGCATGGGATTGCATGGGAATCATAAGCGAACAGCCCTTTTCAAGACCAGCCACAAATTCTCAATTAGATTGAGGTCTGGTCTCTGACTTGGCCTCTCCAGGACATAAACCTTGTTATTTTTAAGCCATTCCTGTGTAGATTTGGCTTTACGCTTGGGGTCATTGTCCTGCTGGAAAACAAATCTCCTCCCAAGTTGCAGTTCTCTTGCAAACTGCAACAGGTTTTTCTCCAGGATTTCCTTGCATTTTGCTGCATTCATTTTACCCTCTACCTTCACAAGCCTTCCAGGGCCTGCTGCAGTGAAACATCCCCACAGTATGATGCAGCCACCACCATGCTTCATGGTAGGGATGGTGTGTTTTTGATGATGTGTAGTGTTTGGCTTACACCAAACATAGCATTTAGTCTGATGGCCAAAAAGCTCAATTTTGGTTTCATCAATCCATTGAACCTTCTTCCAGCTGACTTCAGAGACTCCTACATACCTTCTGGCAAACTCTAGCTGAGGTTTCATGAGAGTTTTTTTCTAATAGTGGTTTTCTCTTTGCCACTGCTCCATAAAGCTGCAACTGGTGAAGCACCCAGGTGCACACTCTCTCCAATTTCATCCACTGAAGCTTGTAGCTCTTCCAGATATGTCATAGGCCTATTGATGGCCTCCCTCACTAGTGCCCTTCCTGCACGGTCTGCTCTTGGCAGATTTACAGCTGTGCCATATTCTTTCTACTTCATGATGACTGGCTGACTTAACTGTACTCCAAGGGATATCCAGTGACTTGGAAATTTTCTTGCATCCATCTTCTGACTTGTGCTTTTCAATAATCTTTTCCCAGAGTTGCTTGGAGTGTTATTTTGTCTTCATGGTGTAGTTTTTGCCAGGATACTGACTCAACAGCTGCAGCAGTAGTAGTCATTCTTCTTCTTCTTCTTCTTCTTCTCCTCCTCCTCCTCCTCCTCCTCCTCCTCCTCCTCCCTCCTCCCTCCTCCCTCCTCCTTCCTCCCTCCTCCCTCCTCCTTCCTCCCTCCTCCTCCTCCTCCTCCTACCTCCTCGTCCTCCTCCTCGTGCATTACTGCCACCAACTGGACTGGAGTGTGGTGTAGAGAGTTGGGAAACAGGGATCAGAATCAGGTTTATTATCACCGGCATGCGTTTTCAAGTTTGTTAACCCCTGCAACACACACAAAACGCTAGAGGAACTCAGCGGGCCAGGCAGCATCTATGGAAACGAATACAGTCGATGTTTCAGGCTGAGACCCTTCATCAGCACTGGAGAAAAAAGATGAGGAGTCACAGCAAGAAGGTGGGGGGAGGGAAGGACAAAACACACAGTGAAACCAGGAGGGGGAGGAAGGGGTGAATTAAAGAGCCGGGAAGTTGATTGATGAAAGAGATACAGGACTGGAGAAGGGGAATCTGGTAGGAGAGGACAGAAGGCCATGGAAGAAAGAAACCCCTACTAGTTCTTTATCAAATGAAAACTAAATTACCCCAAAAAGCCCTATAATGAAAGACAATATTGTGAACTAAATTAAAGTCTCTTCCATAACTTAGTAAAGTTTTTAAATGAAAACTATCAACCCCCAAAGATAGTAGTGCAGCCAGCTTTTTCAACCTTAGGTGCTGCACATTGTAACAGAATGTCTTCAGCTGTTTCATACTGATGGCAAAACCTACACACCCCCAAGTGTGATGTTCAGCAGTTAGACCTCCCGGATACATGTGCATTTTTACTACAATCAATTGACACACTGTGACTGCACACCAGTGATCTCCATTTAAATAAATATGTGACTTCTGAAACCAACTGGCTGCACCAGTGATGACTTGCTGTGTATTATTAAAGGGGGTGAATACTCATGCAATTAATTCTTTTGTACTGTATATTTGTAGTTCATTTAGATCACTTTGCAGAGGTCTGTTTTCAGTTTCACACAAGCCTTTTTCTGTTGATCAGTGTCAAAAAAGTCAACCTAAATCAACTGTGATTCAATGTTGTACAACAATAAAACAGGAAAACTTCTAAGGGGGGAGAAAATTTCGTTAAGGGCACTGTGGTTAAATGACAATAAACTTAACTTAACTTGGTGATGCAACTGCTTGTCTACCTGGTTCTTACCTGTAGCAAGAATCATTGTCTCCATCCCCTGCTCACGAGATTCTCCGTCTCCATCACCTCCTCACAAGATTCTCTGCCTCCATCCCCTCCTTGGGAGAGTCACTCCCTCCATCCCCTCCTCAGGAGAGTCTCCCCCTCCATCCCCTCCTCGGGAGAGTCTCCGTCTCCATCACCTCCACGGGAGAGACTCTCTCTCCATCCCCTCCTCGGGAGAGTCACTCCCTCCATCCCCTCCTCGGGAGAGTCTCCGTCCCTCCATCCCCTCCTCGGGAGAGTCTCCGTCCCTCCATCCCCTCCTCGGCAGAGTCTCCATCTCCATCCACTCCTTGGGAGAGTCTCCGTCCCTCCGTCCCCTCCTCGGGAGAGTCAATCCCTCCATCCCCTCCTCGGCAGAGTCTCCGTCTCCGTCCCCACCTCGGGAGAGTCTCCGTCTCCATCCCCTCCTCGGGAGAGTCACTCCCTCCATCCCCTCCTCAGGAGAGTCTCCATCTCCGTCCCCTCCTCGGGAGAGTCTATGCCTCCCTCCCGTCCTCGGGAGAGTCTCTCCCTCCATACGCTCCTCCGGGAGTCTTCGTCTCCATCCCCTCCTCGGGAAAGTCCCCGTCTCCATCCCCTCCTCGACAGAGTCACACCCTCCATCCCCTCCTCGGGAGAGACTCCGTATCCATCGCCTGCTCGGGAGAGTCTCCATCTCCATCCCCTCCTCGGGAGAGTCTCTACCTCCATCCCCCCCTCGGGAAAGTCTCCGCCTCCATCCCCACCTCGGGAGAGTCTCCATCTCCACCACCTCCACGGGAGAGACTCTCTCTCCATCCCCTCCTCGGGAGAGTCACTCCCTCCATCCCCTCCTCGGGAGAGTCTCCGTCCCTCCATCCCCTCCTCGGGACAGTCTCCGCCTCCGTCCCCTCCTCGGGAGAGTCTCCGCCTCCATCCCCACCTCGGGAGAGTCTCCGTCTCCATCACCTCCACGGGAGAGACTCTCTCTCCATCCCCTCCTCGGGAGAGTCACTCCCTCCATCCCCTCCTCGGGAGAGTCTCCGTCCCTCCATCCCCTCCTCGGGAGAGTCTCCGTCCCCATCCACTCCTTGGGAGAGTCTCCGTCCCTCCGTCCCCTCCTCGGGAGAGTCAATCCCTCCATCCGCTCCTCGGCAGAGTCTCCGTCTCCGTCCCCACCTCGGGAGAGTCTCCGTCTCCGTCCCCTCCTCGGGAGAGTCTATGCCTCCATCCCCTCCTCGGGACAGTCTCCGTCTCCGTCCCCTCCTCGGGAGAGTCTCCGCCTCCGTCCCCTCCTCGTGAGAGTCTCCCCCTCCATTCCCTCCTCGGGAGAGTCTCCGTCTCCATCCCCTCCTCGGGAGAGTCTCCGTCTCCGTCCTCCTCAGGAGAGTCTCTCCCTCCATCCCCTCCTCGGGAGAGTCTCTCCCTCCATCCCCTCCTCGGGAGAATCTCTCCCTACATCCTCTCCTTGGGGAGGGTCTCCGTCTCCATCGCCTCCTCCGCGGGAAAGCCTCTCCCTCCATCCCCTCCTTGGGAGAGTCACTCCATCCATCCCCTCCTCGGGAGAGTCACTCCCTCCATCCCCTCCTCAGGAGAGTCTCCGTCTCCATCCCCTCATCGGGAGAGCCTCCGTCTCCGTCCCCTCCTCATGAGAGTCTCCCCCTCCATTCCCTCCTCGTGAGAGTCTCTACCTCCATCCCCTCCTCGGGAGAGTCTCCGCCTCCATCCCCACCTCGGGAGAGTCTCCGTCTCCATCACCTCCACGGGAGAGACTCTCTCTCCATCCCCTCCTCGGGAGAGTCACTCCCTCCATCCCCTCCTCGGGAGAGTCACTCCCTCCATCCCCTCCTCGGGAGAGTCTCCGTCCCTCCATCCCCTCCTCGGGAGAGTCTCCGTCCCCATCCACTCCTTGGGAGAGTCTCCGTCCCTCCGTCCCCTCCTCGGGAGAGTCAATCCCTCCATCCGCTCCTCGGCAGAGTCTCCGTCTCCGTCCCCACCTCGGGAGAGTCTCCGTCTCCGTCCCCTCCTCGGGAGAGTCTATGCCTCCATCCCCTCCTCGGGACAGTCTCCGTCTCCGTCCCCTCCTCGGGAGAGTCTCCGCCTCCGTCCCCTCCTCGTGAGAGTCTCCCCCTCCATTCCCTCCTCGGGAGAGTCTCCGTCTCCATCCCCTCCTCGGGAGAGTCTCCGTCTCCGTCCTCCTCAGGAGAGTCTCTCCCTCCATCCCCTCCTCGGGAGAGTCTCTCCCTCCATCCCCTCCTCGGGAGAATCTCTCCCTCCATCCCCTCCTCGGGGAGAGTCTCCGTCTCCATCACCACCTCGGGAGAGTCTCTCCCTACATCCTCTCCTTGGGGAGGGTCTCCGTCTCCATCGCCTCCTCCGCGGGAAAGCCTCTCCCTCCATCCCCTCCTTGGGAGAGTCACTCCATCCATCCCCTCCTCGGGTGAGTCACTCCCTCCATCCCCTCCTCAGGAGAGTCTCCGTCTCCATCCCCTCATCGGGAGAGCCTCCGTCTCCGTCCCCTCCTCATGAGAGTCTCCCCCTCCATTCCCTCCTCGGGAGAATCTCTCCCTCCATCCCCTCCTCGGGGAGAGTCTCCATCTCCGTCCCCTCCTCGGGAGAGTCTATGCCTCCATCCCCTCCTCGGGAAGTCTCCGTCTCCATCCCCTCCTCGGGACAGTCTCCGCCTCCGTCC